>NW_024474956.1:0-5151 GCF_017654505.1 Polyodon spathula
CTGGAGACTGCTCAGCGGACACCGCCATTGCAGCGACAGGGGTAAATCCGACCACACTAAACGTTTGAACGGGATTCTTAAAACAAGCAGGCTCAATCATTTCTAAATGTAAAGCGCTAGTCGTTTGCTTAGTTTGTTTTGTAAGCACGATGTACACGTCTGTATTGGTTTATTTCGGTCGCTATATCGCTTGCCACTCTCCCTTCCCCGGTGAGGGCGCATGTGGTAGCGCCCGGCCGGCCAGGCGTTATTGCGCACGCAGTGGAGAGGCGGCGCTTCCCACACTGCACCGGCGCCTGTCAGGAGAGGGGGAAGTTACAGTGAGTGCTTTACTCGTGTTTTTTTGGCTAGTGTTAAAAATAATATATATATATATATATATTGTGATAGAAAGGGGTTCGTTTCTTTGGTTTATGTTGCGTTTGTATTGTGTGTGTGTTTTTTTGTTGTTGTGTTCATTCCAAACTTACTGTCCAGCTACACCCTGCTCAGGGTTAAGAACTACACATTTTAATCTTTTTTTTTTTTTTTTAATGGCTACTGTAATTATCGTTTTGGAAGCTGTTCGGACATATTCAAATGAGACGAGTCCTCTGTAGTCTTTCGTTTATTTAGCCAATGTATTTATTTGCAGGGCAGTTAACACGTCCCCCAGTGGCCTGTTCAGAGTCACACAGCCAGGAATGAACATATTTGCCAGCCGTCATGTATGCTAGTATTGCATTCATTAGTAACTGTGTTTATTGTGAAGAGACCCAGATTACATCAAATCTGATTATTCTGAAAATGTCAAATATGTGTGTGTGTGTGTGTATGTGTGTATGTATGTGTGTGTGTGTGTAATATATATGTATATATATATATATATATATATATATATATAATATATATATATATATATATATATATATATATATATATATACACACACACACACACATGAATGAATGATTTGAACTAATCTGAGTCTCTTCACAATCTATTTCGAATCTGGTAAAGGAGAATGAACTTCATGTGCAGCGCATACGTCACAGTCCAGTCGCAGACCGTTCACCTGGTCCTTGCAGTCCACTCTGTATTAACCCCGTAAAAGCTTTGCAGCGGCTAGCAGGAGATCTCGTTTCATTACGCGTTCTTTACAGAAAGTAACGATTGCGTTTCACTCGCATGTTTAAACATTCGGGGTGATTGGAACCTGTTGAAAATCTCCTGGCAGCAGTGTTTGTGGGGTTACTATTACCAGCGCACATTCTACTGCCAGTAAGAAGCCCTCAGAAACACTGCTGCCAGGAGTGGAACACCCTCAGGGCTGAAGAAAGAGAGGTGCTTCTGTTGTAGTGACTTGGAGAAAGTGATTTGGGTGGATATATAAAAAGCAGCTAATGGCAGCAGCGGAATCAGCTGCCTTCATGCCAGTAAAAATCCTACTGGCAGTAACATCTGCCTTAAAAAAAAAAAAAATTATGTAAGCAGTTTCATTTCATTCGTGAGCTTTCGTTTTGTGTGACTGGTATACTGTATGATAAAGGGTTTCTAAAGATTATGCAAATTAAACATGTTAAATTTGAATTACTGAACACAAGTAATGACTTCTAATGACCTCCACCTCTCTTGCCTCCTTTTTTTTTTTTTAAATAGGTTTTGGCTGCACTTTTTTTTTAAACAGCCTAACTTAACCTCTAGTAGCGCCTGAGCTTGTGTGCCATTGGCAGCTATCTGCAGTGTGCTTTAGAAATCAGGCCAGCAAGTTTTGGGTTGTGTTTCATTTAGTAAAGCAGCATCGGCAGCTTAATTATTATGTGAACGAACCAGTCCCTGGCTGTGGATGAAGTTACAGAAGAACACAAGCTTATGTTCAGAGTTCCAAGAGCAGAGTTAGTGAAGCTGTAGTCTTGTGCTGGAATAGCACCAATGGCAGACCAGCTGAACGGGTGGATCGGCTGCCCAGAGAAAGCCATTGTTAGGTAAGAGAGGCGCTACAGGGCAGTGCGGGGAGGGGTGTAGGAGTGATAAACCCTAGCAGATTTCAATACAGTTCTTTATTCTTTAAAGGAAAAGCTCATGCTAGTGTATAAGTATCACACAAAGCATTCTAACACGATTTCTGAAGCTTTTCTGCCAGCTTCCTGGTCTCTCGTTTCACCACAACAGGCTCATGTAGAGGCGCTAATGAGAAGCCTGTTTCTCTGTGCTAAACAGGGGCTTCCTTTGAAAGCGAATAATGTCATCATTATCGCTCCCTAAAACTAATTTAGAATGATAATGACCGCAACGGCAAACGTTGTTTTGTCAGCATATGTCAAATTCACCTTCCAAATGATATTCAAACTGGCAAATTGGTTGAAAGTATAACTGGGTTAGTGTCACCTTTAAGAACTTGCAAGTGGAGGCCACAGCTGCATTCACACCTTGCTGTGCAGCATGTGTAGGTCAGATATCGGTCATTTCATCAGGTTTTAAATTTAATACACCGGTGAATAAATTTTGTTCCGCAGATAGCTCTTGTTTGTGTTAAGACTTTGAAGTACTAACTGGCACACTATACTGGACTACTTTCCTTCTCTAATAGACACAAATGTAAGGCTTCATAAAATATATCTGAGCATAGAAAGCTGGAAACAGTGGGAAAGAAGATTAAAAGCTGAAAGGAAACCAGGAGGAGGTACAGGAACTCCAGGTTTGCTTTGAATTGAGCGATGCTTCCATACTAGCTGTCCGTTAAGCGCTCTGTGACCCCACTGAGATCTACAGTATATTTCCAAGGGGCCTGGAACAGCAGCACACAATCATACTCGCCAAAATAAAGACAATTGAAATGCAGATATGTCAATGTATGTAGAGCTTGGCTTATCAAGATGTGATCGAACTTGGTTAGGACATTCTGCAGCACAAATTATTGAGGGTATCAGAATATGGTGGTGTCACTGTATAAGGCCCCGTTTGGCTTTAGGTACGTACACACGTCGCGTTTCTGTTTGATATGATCAGTCATTTTATTTTCTATTCAACTTGTATATGTAGAACATGCGCGGTCCGCTCTAAAGCAGCCAGGCCTCTGTGTTTTATTAGCCAAAAGCTTGCCTGCAGGAGGGCAGACGACCACAATGATTGGTCAGCTTTGATAAAGAACATTCTTTACCACACGTAAGAGTACACAAATTGGGAACACAAGGAGGAATCTGTCCTAGTTTTAGTTTTGGGGGTGTGTGTGCCTAGGGTATTTTTTGTTGTATACAGGGAATTACTCACAAGCAGTAACTGCTAGCTTTACTGTAAGGTCTGTCTAATTCTGTACAGATGTTACAAAAAAAACAAAAAAAAACTGGTTGTTCAGTGGTACGTTTCAAGGAAAATTGTATTGTTTGTTAACCAGACTAAATGCCCAAGAAGTGATGTAATCGTTTGCGTTGGGTGTGCTTTGTTTATTAATTGTGTAAGGTGTATTTTGTAGCTTGTCTCCTGTGGCCTTGTTAAGGAATTGTAGTCAAACAATTATTTGAGGTTGAAACTGAAAGTGATATTAATTGTAATTAACATTTGATAATGTATTCAAGCTTCAAATTGAACATCGGAAAAGGTTTTATTTTGAAATATTTTACTACGTAAGTATTCTCCGATAAGACTGTAAAGATACGGCTAGTAATAATGTGCATCAAACACACTCATGTCAGATTCACAGCCTGACAGAACACACAAACACATGGTAACTATTCTGAATCATTTCATCCCAAGATCCTTATGTAGATTTTTGCTAAAACTGCACCAAAAAAAAAAGGAAAAGTTTATGTGCTATTGCATCACATGTTTGCAGGTCTATTTATTATTTTCTTCCAGTACTTGATACAAAGGTCCCAAGAAACGCAGATGATGAATTGCATAGAATTGGAAAGCCCCATGCATACGACTTGTGGTTATGCGTAAGCAACGTGTTTTCATACAGCATTAACAAGATTTAAGAGTTTGCAACGGCAAAGAAAAAGCTGAAGAGATTGCCTGATTGATGGGGAGAACCACAGGTGCGGGATGGCAGTTTGTATCGAGCGTGAAATATGAGATGAGGACTGTGGGTCTGAACACCATGTTGAAGTGTAACAGGGATGGAATTAAGACTCCTAGTGCATAGAGGTTTCACCCATTCTGGGTTTTATGTGCTTGATGTACCAGGGTGTACAGGTTTAACAAGCTTAGCTGTGTCTCACTAAACTCTTATTAAAACCAGGAGTGGATCATACTGCTATGCAGTGGGGATCTTGTTTCCATTCCTGTATGACATCACAGATTTGAGACCGAGCTTTTGAATTTGAAATCCATTGAAATCTGTCGTTTTAAAGTATCTCCACACAGCAGATTTACAGCACTGCAACTTGGCTCCTGCATTGCTGCGTCATTGAAAAAGAAGAATAACAGCGTAATTGGGGATAATGACAGTGAAACACTGATTATGGTATTTAGTTAATAATTTGGACCGGTTCAGATCTGAATATCTGTGCATCCCTACTACATTCAGTGCAGTTGAGTGTTTAGCGGTTCTGGATGAAACTGTTAACCTTGTTTTGTAGACACCAGCAGCGTTGCTGTAACCTTGTGTAGGTTGTCTCTAGCTTGTTAAGGCAATAAATGTAAACAAGTGGATGTGGAACCACTGGGGGACCCTTCTAAAAGGAAAGAGGCAACCAGTCCTTGGTGCTTTAGGAAGGCTGTTTGTGTTGGTAAATCCTGCGTAGCTGAACATGTTGCCATGGAGACCAGTGAGGTTGCGTCTTTCCTATCTCTCCTGCTGGAAGGAGAACTCTGCTGCCAGCTTGAAGAGTCTGAGACTGGACTTGCCAGGTAGCTGGATCTCCATGGAAACCACTATGGGTGCCAATCGCAGTGTTATCTGGTGAATTGATTACCCCCCCCCACCCCCACAAGTGTGTTGTTCATGAAACCATTCTGTGCTCTTTTTTTTTTTTTTTTGCCTAGATAAGTTATTCACGAATGCCAAACTATTTTATTAAAAAAAAAAAAAAAAAAAAAAAAAAAAAAACATCTTTAATAATTAAGTCTTTGTGAATCAGACTCTGTGTTACACTGTGAAGCAAAGAGCTGAATTGTAATGACATTTTAGTGCAGGTAATCCAGCATGCCAGCCTGTCAGACTCTATACAC
>NW_024474957.1:0-9954 GCF_017654505.1 Polyodon spathula
AGCACCAAACACAGTATTGATTTAACTCTGTATTAGAAAAAGAGTATCAGAGATTAACATAATGTGACAGTCATTGAAAAAGATTATACATCTTTTTCTATGTATAATCATGTAGGGTGACTAGGGCCAAGAGCAACAGTGGCAACCCAAAATGTTATCTGTTTTGTAAGAACCGTTGAACCTATTACACCCCTAATGCAGAGTCCCTTGGGATCATTTGCTTGTCAAACCAACAGCAATGCTGAGTCCCTTGGGATCATTTGCATATTGCTTCACTAAAAAGGTTTTCATTGTTAGGCTGTTTGGTCCAGTGGTTAAAGAAACAGGCTTGTAACCAGGAGGTCCCCGGTTCAAATCCCAGCTCAGCCACTGACTCACTGTGTGACCCTGAGCAAGTCACTTAACCTCCTTGTGCTCTGTCTTTTGGGTGAGACGTTGTTGTAAGTGACTCTGCAACCATGGTTCACACACCCTAGTCTCGTATCTTGTAAAACGCTTTGTGATGGTGGTCCACTATGAAAGGCACTATATAAAAATAAAGATATTGTTTTAGTTATATCAGTTTTTTATCTTGAGGTTAATGTTTTTGATGTTGTGAACATTTTAAATGGCACACATAATTATGTTGAGATGGGAAGTAAATGGTAACGTGATAAACATTTACAGTGCAGACTATTTTTGATGATTTATAATGACTTTGCCAACTAGAAAGAGAATACATGTGTTTCCTAAGAGATTTACAAATACTGTCTCAATTCTGTACATCCAAAAAATTACAAATTGTCGCTTGGTATTCTGTCTTAAACCAGCAGTTTGTGAGTCCCAAACTGCTGTGACATAAATGTATCTATTCCACCTTTTTATTGCAATTGTGGTACCATTCATTAGAGCGAAAACTGTAAGGAAATTCTTGATCCTCCAGATAGAAGGGGTACAGTTTCAAGAAAAAAAAAAAAAAGTTTGAAAACCACTGGCTTAGTTTCAAAGTAGATTTGTGTGAGAGACTCTTGTTCATTCCAACAGCCTTCAGATTTGTTTAGCTTTGCTTACATGTAACCTTGAGAAGCACAAAGGCTGATAACAGGGGTACCTTTTTAAAATAAATACATTTTAAAAAGTCAACCGCAGGGATCGGGGTCATGGGTGCAACACTGGCAGTTCTGTACAGCAACAGTTCTCTTCGAGATGGTCTGCAAGCACACAAACAGGACGAGAAGGACTCTTGAACAGAATTGATCACAGCAGTGTTTCAGTGGAACTCTGATCACTGTGAGCCTGAGTTGTTTTCTTATTCATGCCACTCAAGGATGAGAGCCTTCCTTTGTCTTTGAACTCCAGACTGTGTACTCTAGTGTATTACAGATTGAGAGGTCTGCAAGATAGGTTTTAAGAATGAATGCTTTAATATGGAAAATGTTTCAACACTGCCTAAAGTGCAAAGTAACACCTCTCTAACCAGAGACTTTTTTTGTATGGTGCAAGGGACTTGATCGCTAAATCAGCACCAACTAGATTGCAGTAATGCATAAAAAGTATGCTGCTCTTTCTGCAAGCCTTTTGATTGATATTGAAAAAAAATCCAGATTTAAACATACAGAAGTCACTTTATTAAACAGATCCAAAGGCGGCCAGTGTCGGAAGGTCTCCGGGAGAATGAGTACGTTTCCTTCAAACTAGACGGGAGTGTTAAACTTTGAAGGCTTGTGACAGAAGCATTTTACATTAGGAGGGGTCCCCAGTGTTTTCAGCTAATAACAGCCACGAGGCGTGCAATGCGACTCATGCAAGCGTGGTTCGAATTCCGCTCATGCTAAGTTGCTGCTCTTGTGGTGGGGAGTGAAATTGCCAGGGTTCATGAGCATAATTGACATGGGGGTACGGGGAAATGTTCCCCTCACGTTGCAGCAGTACTGAAAGTTATTTCTCAGTAATGTATTTGTATAATCACTAGTCAGTATGAAGTTTCCACTAGGACCCAGCAGAAACACCAATCAACTGAGGCAGTGTATGCACGCAATGCATTGTGGGCAATCCCAAGCAGTTCACTTGGAGTTTCTGTGTTTAGATTTACTTTTAAATAAAAATTAACATACAAGACATACACAAGTGTTCTGCCACTTGCAACAACAACAATGAAAATTCTTATTATTATATTATTATTATTATTATTTGGTTTAATCACTGTGTGTCTGTTGCAAGTATGCACAAGCTCACTAGCTGCCTTGCTCACTTTTTTCTATATAAACTGTTGCGTGGAGCAAAAGAAAGGATGCAATAGAATGCAAGGGGAGAAAATAATGTAGGGTTGAATGGACACCGGCCCAGTTACCTGCACACAACCATGATTGCATTTTATCCCTGGTTGGTTAGAGTGTGAGCATTGCCCGCTGTGATATTGCAACGATAAGACGTTGATTTGGCAAATAAAAATGTTGAGAATTTGTTATAATAAAAATGGAGTGATCAATTTGGGTACTACCAGTACTGTTTCTGTTTAGTACAGATGCTACTGACACTAAGGGTTTCAAATGTAGTCAGAAAGTTATATATTACTTATTATACTTGCAGGAAACTGACCCCCCACTGCGGAAACCAGTTACACCACTGACAGGGTTAACATTAACCTCGGGAGCCGAACCTCTCTTGCTAAGATGAATGCTAAAGGGTCTGTGAAAGCAGCCATTTGTCTCTTTTGGATCCCTCTCGTTTCACTCAACTGTCCCTTCTTGGCACAGGATCAAATGTGGGTGTTTAGCTTAAATACACTTCGACCTTAGTCAATTCGTGTATTGTTTCACACCTTTTACTCATTTCTTACTTCATGTGGAGATTTAACTGCAGAGTAATCCTCAGTGAAATTATGAAATATCCTGTAAGAGACCTACATTCACTGTCCTAATGACTGCAGTTAAATATCACATGAAGTAGAAATGAGTAAAAGGTGAAACAATACCCGATTAGACTAAAGGTCGAAGTGTATTTAAGCTAACACCCACATTTGATCCTGTGCCAAGAAGGGACAGTTGAGTGAAACGAGAGGGATCCAAAAGAGACAAATGGCTGCTTTCACAGACCCTTTAGCATTCATCTTAGCAAGAGAGGTTCGGCTCCCGAGGTTAATGTTAACCCTGTCAGTGGTGTAACTGGTTTCCGCAGTGGGGGGTCAGTTTCCTGCAAGTATAATAAGTAATATATAACTTTCTGACTACATTTGAAACACTTAGCGTCAGTAGCATCTGTACTAAACAGAAATAGTACTGGTAGTACCCAAATTGATCACTCCATTTTTATTATAACAAATTCTCAACATTTTTATTTGCCAAATCAACGTCTTATCGTTGCAATATCACAGCGGGCAATGCTCACACTCTAACCAACCAGGGATAAAATGCAATCATGGTTGTGTGCAGGTAACTGGGCCGGTGTCCATTCAACCCTACATTATTTTCTCCCCTTGCATTCTATTGCATCCTTTCTTTTGCTCCACGCAACAGTTTATATAGAAAAAAGTGAGCAAGGCAGCTAGTGAGCTTGTGCATACTTGCAACAGACACACAGTGATTAAACCAAATAATAACAACAACAACGTTCACTCTTGTTAACACATACAGTAATACAATTAAAAATAAATGTTCATTTAGATTGGTGTCTTTGAGGTTGTGAACTGCTTGGGATTGCCCACAATGCATTGCGTGCATACACTGCCTCAGTTGATTGGTGTTTCTGCTGGGTCCTAGTGGAAACTTCATACTGACTAGTGATTATACAAATACATTACTGAGAAATAACTTTCAGTACTGCTGCAACGTGAGGGGAACATTTCCCCGTACCCCCATGTCAATTATGCTCATGAACCCTGGCAATTTCACTCCCCACCACAAGAGCAGCAACTTAGCATGAGCGGAATTCGAACCACGCTTGCATGAGTCGCATTGCACGCCTCGTGGCTGTTATTAGCTGAAAACACTGGGGACCCCTCCTAATGTAAAATGCTTCTGTCACAAGCCTTCAAAGTTTAACACTCCCGTCTAGTTTGAAGGAAACGTACTCATTCTCCCGGAGACCTTCCGACACTGGCCGCCTTTGGATCTGTTTAATAAAGTGACTTCTGTATGTTTAAATCTGGATTTTTTTTCAATATCAATCAAAAGGCTTGCAGAAAGAGCAGCATACTTTTTATGCATTACTGCAATCTAGTTGGTGCTGATTTAGCGATCAAGTCACTTGCACCATACAAAAAAAGTCTCTGGTTAGAGAGGTGTTACTTTGCACTTTAGGCAGTGTTGAAACATTTTCCATATTAAAGCATTCATTCTTAAAATCTTGCAGACCTCTCAATCTGTAATACACTAGAGTACACAGTCTGGAGTTCAAAGACAAAGGAAGGCTCTCATCCTTGAGTGGCATGAATAAGAAAACAACTCAGGCTCACAGTGATCAGAGTTCCACTGAAACACTGCTGTGATCAATTCTGTTCAAGAGTCCTTCTCGTCCTGTTTGTGTGCTTGCAGACCATCTCGAAGAGAACTGTTGCTGTACAGAACTGCCAGTGTTGCACCCATGACCCCGATCCCTGCGGTTGACTTTTTAAAATGTATTTATTTTAAAAAGGTACCCCTGTTATCAGCCTTTGTGCTTCTCAAGGTTACATGTAAGCAAAGCTAAACAAATCTGAAGGCTGTTGGAATGAACAAGAGTCTCTCACACAAATCTACTTTGAAACTAAGCCAGTGGTTTTCAAACTTTTTTTTTTTTCTTGAAACTGTACCCCTTCTATCTGGAGGATCAAGAATTTCCTTACAGTTTTCGCTCTAATGAATGGTACCACAATTGCAATAAAAAGGTGGAATAGATACATTTATGTCACAGCAGTTTGGGACTCACAAACTGCTGGTTTAAGACAGAATACCAAGCGACAATTTGTAATTTTTTGGATGTACAGAATTGAGACAGTATTTGTAAATCTCTTAGGAAACACATGTATTCTCTTTCTAGTCGGCAAAGTCATTATAAATCATCAAAAATAGTCTGCACTGTAAATGTTTATCACGTTACCATTTACTTCCCATCCCAACATAGCTATGTGTGCCATTTAAAATATTCACAACATCAAAAACATTAACCTCAAGATAAAAATATGATAACTAACAATGACCTTTATTTTTATATAGTGCCTTTCATAGTGGACTAGATCACGGTGAGAAGATTATCACCAAGATAGAGGACTTTGCGAAAATGTTCGAGACACGGTTGAACGCCAGACACTCAACAAAACATCCGAACCTCAGTTGCAGAGTCACTTACAACTACATCTCACCTGAAAGACAGAGCACAAGGGAGTTAAGTGACTTGCTCAGGGTCACACAATGAGTCAGTTGCTGAGCTAGGATTTGAACCTGGGACCTCCTGGTTACAAGCCTGTTTCTTTAACCACTGGACCAAACAGCCTAACAATGAAAACCTTTTTAGTGAAGCAATATGCAAATGATCCCAAGGGACTCAGCATTGCTGTTGGTTTGACAAGCAAATGATCCCAAGGGACTCTGCATTAGGGGTGTAATAGGTTCAACGGTTCTTACAAAACAGATAACATTTTGGGTTGCCACTGTTGCTCTTGGCCCTAGTCACCCTACATGATTACACATAGAAAAAGATGTATAATCTTTTTCAATGACTGTCACATTATGTTAATCTCTGATACTCTTTTTCTAATACAGAGTTAAATCGATACTGTGTTTGGTGCTGTGTATAGAGTCTGACAGGCTGGCATGCTGGATTACCTGCACTAAAATGTCATTACAATTCAGCTCTTTGCTTCACAGTGTAACACAGAGTCTGATTCACAAAGACTTAGACTATAGTTTAAAGATGTTTTTTTTTTTTTTTTTTTTTTTTTTTTTTTAATAAAATAGTTTGGCATTCGTGAATACTTATCTAGCTAAACCAAAAAAAAAAAAAAGAGCACAGAATGGTTTCATGAACAACACACTTGTGGGGGTGGGGGGGGGGGGTAATCAATTCACCAGATAACACTGCGATTGGCACCCATAGTGGTTTCCATGGAGATCCAGCTACCTGGCAAGTCCAGTCTCAGACTCTTCAAGCTGGCAGCAGAGTTCTCCTTCCAGCAGGAGAGATAGGAAAGACGCAACCTCACTGGTCTCCATGGCAACATGTTCAGCTACGCAGGATTTACCAACACAAACAGCCTTCCTAAAGCACCAAGGACTGGTTGCCTCTTTCCTTTTAGAAGGGTCCCCCAGTGGTTCCACATCCACTTGTTTACATTTATTGCCTTAACAAGCTAGAGACAACCTACACAAGGTTACAGCAACGCTGCTGGTGTCTACAAAACAAGGTTAACAGTTTCATCCAGAACCGCTAAACACTCAACTGCACTGAATGTAGTAGGGATGCACAGATATTCAGATCTGAACCGGTCCAAATTATTAACTAAATACCATAATCAGTGTTTCACTGTCATTATCCCCAATTACGCTGTTATTCTTCTTTTTCAATGACGCAGCAATGCAGGAGCCAAGTTGCAGTGCTGTAAATCTGCTGTGTGGAGATACTTTAAAACGACAGATTTCAATGGATTTCAAATTCAAAAGCTCGGTCTCAAATCTGTGATGTCATACAGGAATGGAAACAAGATCCCCACTGCATAGCAGTATGATCCACTCCTGGTTTTAATAAGAGTTTAGTGAGACACAGCTAAGCTTGTTACCTGTACACCCTGGTACATCAAGCACATAAAACCCAGAATGGGTGAAACCTCTAAGCACTAGGAGTCTTATTTCCATCCCTGTACACTTCAACAGGGTGTTCAGACCCACATCCTCCTCTCATATCACGCTCGACTACAAATCTGCCATCCCACCAGCGCCTGGGTTCTCCCCAATCAGCAATCTCTTCAGCTTTTTTCTTTGCCGTTGCAAACCTTAAATCTTGTTAATGGCTGTATGACAACATTTGCTTACGCCATAACCCAAGGTCGTATCATGGGGCTTCCAATTCTAGCAATCTATCATCTTGCGTTGATCTTGGACCTTTGTATCAAGTAACTGGAAGCAATAATATAGACCTGCAACAATGTGATGCACTAGCACCTAAAACATTTCTTCCCCTTTATCTTGTGTGCAGTTTTAGTCAAAAATCTACATAGAGGGATCGTGGGAGTGAAATGATTCAGAATAGTTACCATGTGACCTCTATGCACTAGGAGTCTTAATTCCATCCCTGTTACACTTCAACATGGTGTTCAGACCCACAGTCCTCATCTCATATTTCACGCTCGATACAAACTGCCATCCCGCGCCTGTGGTTCTCCCCATCAATCAGGCAATCTCTTCAGCTTTTTCTTTGCCGTTGCAAACTCTTAAATCTTGTTAATGCTGTATGAAAACACGTTGCTTACGCATAACCACAAGTCGTATGCATGGGGCTTTCCAATTCTATGCAATTCATCATCTGCGTTTCTTGGGACCTTTGTATCAAGTACTGGAAGAAAATAATAAATAGACCTGCAAACATGTGATGCAATAGCACATAAACTTTTCCTTTTTTTTTTGGTGCAGTTTTAGCAAAAATCTACATAAGGATCTTGGGATGAAATGATTCAGAATAGTTACCATGTGTTTGTGTGTTCTGTCAGGCTGTGAATCTGACATGAGTGTGTTTGATGCACATTATTACTAGCCGTATCTTTACAGTCTTATCGGAGAATACTTACGTAGTAAAATATTTCAAAATAAAACCTTTTCCAATGTTCAATTTGAAGCTTGAATACATTATCAAATGTTAATTACAATTAATATCACTTTCAGTTTCAACCTCAAATAATTGTTTGACTACAATTCCTTAACAAGGCCACAGGAGACGAGCTACAAAATACACCTTACACAATTAATAAACAAAGCACACCCAACGCAAACGATTACATCACTTCTTGGGCATTTAGTCTGGTTAACAAACAATACAATTTTCCTTGAAACGTACCACTGAACAACCAGTTTTTTTTTGTTTTTTTTGTAACATCTGTACAGAATTAGGCAGACCTTACAGTAAAGCTAGCAGTTACTGCTTGTGAGTAATTCCCTGTATACAACAAAAAATACCCTAGGCACACACACCCCCAAAACTAAAACTAGGACAGATTCCTCCTTGTGTTCCCAATTTGTGTACTCTTACGTGTGGTAAAGAATGTTCTTTATCAAAGCTGACCAATCATTGTGGTCGTCTGCCCTCCTGCAGGCAAGCTTTTGGCTAATAAAACACAGAGGCCTGGCTGCTTTAGAGCGGACCGCGCATGTTCTACATATACAAGTTGAATAGAAAATAAAATGACTGATCATATCAAACAGAAACGCGACGTGTGTACGTACCTAAAGCCAAACGGGGCCTTATACAGTGACACCACCATATTCTGATACCCTCAATAATTTGTGCTGCAGAATGTCCTAACCAAGTTCGATCACATCTTGATAAGCCAAGCTCTACATACATTGACATATCTGCATTTCAATTGTCTTTATTTTGGCGAGTATGATTGTGTGCTGCTGTTCCAGGCCCCTTGGAAATATACTGTAGATCTCAGTGGGGTCACAGAGCGCTTAACGGACAGCTAGTATGGAAGCATCGCTCAATTCAAAGCAAACCTGGAGTTCCTGTACCTCCTCCTGGTTTCCTTTCAGCTTTTAATCTTCTTTCCCACTGTTTCCAGCTTTCTATGCTCAGATATATTTTATGAAGCCTTACATTTGTGTCTATTAGAGAAGGAAAGTAGTCCAGTATAGTGTGCCAGTTAGTACTTCAAAGTCTTAACACAAACAAGAGCTATCTGCGGAACAAAATTTATTCACCGGTGTATTAAATTTAAAACCTGATGAAATGACCGATATCTGACCTACACATGCTGCACAGCAAGGTGTGAATGCAGCTGTGGCCTCCACTTGCAAGTTCTTAAAGGTGACACTAACCCAGTTATACTTTCAACCAATTTGCCAGTTTGAATATCATTTGGAAGGTGAATTTGACATATGCTGACAAAACAACGTTTGCCGTTGCGGTCATTATCATTCTAAATTAGTTTTAGGGAGCGATAATGATGACATTATTCGCTTTCAAAGGAAGCCCCTGTTTAGCACAGAGAAACAGGCTTCTCATTAGCGCCTCTACATGAGCCTGTTGTGGTGAAACGAGAGACCAGGAAGCTGGCAGAAAAGCTTCAGAAATCGTGTTAGAATGCTTTGTGTGATACTTATACACTAGCATGAGCTTTTCCTTTAAAGAATAAAGAACTGT
This sequence comes from Polyodon spathula, assembly GCF_017654505.1. Classification (NCBI taxonomy): domain Eukaryota; kingdom Metazoa; phylum Chordata; class Actinopteri; order Acipenseriformes; family Polyodontidae; genus Polyodon; species Polyodon spathula. The sequence goes on from NW_024474957.1 coordinate 9,307, forward strand.
ATTGAAATCTGCTAGGGTTTATCACTCCTACACCCCTCCCCGCACTGCCCTGTAGCGCCTCTCTTACCTAACAATGGCTTTCTCTGGGCAGCCGATCCACCCGTTCAGCTGGTCTGCCATTGGTGCTATTCCAGCACAAGACTACAGCTTCACTAACTCTGCTCTTGGAACTCTGAACATAAGCTTGTGTTCTTCTGTAACTTCATCCACAGCCAGGGACTGGTTCGTTCACATAATAATTAAGCTGCCGATGCTGCTTTACTAAATGAAACACAACCCAAAACTTGCTGGCCTGATTTCTAAAGCACACTGCAGATAGCTGCCAATGGCACACAAGCTCAGGCGCTACTAGAGGTTAAGTTAGGCTGTTTAAAAAAAAGTGCAGCCAAAACCTATTTAAAAAAAAAAAAAGGAGGCAAGAGAGGTGGAGGTCATTAGAAGTCATTACTTGTGTTCAGTAATTCAAATTTAACATGTTTAATTTGCATAATCTTTAGAAACCCTTTATCATACAGTATACCAGTCACACAAAACGAAAGCTCACGAATGAAATGAAACTGCTTACATAATTTTTTTTTTTTAAGGCAGATGTTACTGCCAGTAGGATTTTTACTGGCATGAAGGCAGCTGATTCCGCTGCTGCCATTA
>NW_024474958.1:0-7892 GCF_017654505.1 Polyodon spathula
TATTTGCTTCTGCCATTTCTGCTGCAGTGGGACAGACAGACTGACGATTTCACAAGAAATGAGACCACTGTGCTGATTTCCTAGAACTGAGTAAAGCTCTCAGAGGTGGGGTTTGGGACTGAGGCCAGGTTTTGATAAACAGGTTGAGCAGAAACTGAATTGCGTGTCAAGAATGTTTCATGTCCTGAGATTTCTCCTGCAGTAGAAGAGCGTAGAGAACGGGCTGGAGCGTATTCAGACAGCATGTCTGAAATGTACTGAGGAGCTGGGCCATGAAGGAACAACACAACAAGATCTTCAAATCAATCGTGCTTTGGGATTGGAAAATAGTGTTCTGTTTAAAAGTCTCTGATGAGTGACTGGAGTGGGAGCCTCCTTACAGCATTACAACATGTTCCTCTGTGACAGGACTTTAAGGTGAATGGTGATTCAAAGAAACATTGGGCATGTTTAGACTGCAAGTATGATTATATAACTACCTGTACACAGGGGTAGATCTCAGCCCTGTATACAATACAAACAGGATTCGATTGTGCAGATCTGCTGTTCTGTTCAGTAGGTTGTCTTTGTCCACAGGTCTCAGCACTTTAATGAGTGAGCACTGTTTCCAGTTTAATATAGAATGATATTTCAGTGCATTCACAATGAGCTGCTAATGAACATGTCATGAAATCATTCCTAAACAATTTCTGAATCCTCTCACCCACCTCTCTTCACAGCCTCTCCTACCCCTGTAACCCTTCCTCTATCTCTCTATCTCTCCCCACCTCTCCCTTCATCTACCTCTCTTTACCCATCTCTCTTTACTGCCTCTTCTACCCCTATACCTCTACCTCTATCTCTCCCTTCTTCTACCTCTCTTTCACTTCCCTCTCATCTATCCCTCTTGCTCAGCTCCTCTCCTCCATTCCTCCCCTTTCACATTCATGAAGAATTGATTTGCATGACAAGATTTGCAAAATCAGTCCCATGATGTACACCCTAGTACGTACAATGTGGTGATTGACAGCGCTATGGCAGGTGAATCATTCCCATGCTGTGCTATTGACAGTGCTTTAGCAGGTGAATCAGTCCCATGCTGTGCTATTGACAGTGCTATAGCAGGTGAATCAGTCCCATGCTGTGCTATTGACAGTGCTATAGCAGGTGAATCAGTCCCATGCTGTGCTATTGACAGTGCTATAGCAGGTGAATCAGTCCCATGCTGTGCTATTGACAGTGCTATAGCAGGTGAATCAGCCCCATGCTGTGCTATTGACAGTGCTATAGCAGGTGAATCAGTCCCATGCTGTGCTATTGACAGTGCTATGGCAGGTGAATCAGTCCCATGCTGTGCTATTGACAGTGCTATAGCAGGTGAATCAGTCCCATGCTGTGCTATTGACAGTGCTATAGCAGGTGAATCAGTCCCATGCTGTGCTATTGACAGTGCTATGGCAGGTGAATCAGTCCCATGCTGTGCGATTGACAGGTGCTATGGCAGGTGAATCAGCCCCATGCTGTGCTATTGACAGTGCTATAGCAGTTGAATCAGTCCCATGCTGTGCTATTGACAGTGCTATAGCAGGTGAATCAGTCCCATGCTGTGCTATTGACAGTGCTATGGCAGGTGAATCAGTCCCATGCTGTGCGATTGACGGTGCTATAGCAGGTGAATCAGTCCCAAGCTGTGCTATTGACAGTGCTATAGCAGGTGAATCAGTCCCATGCTGTGCTATTGACAGTGCTATAGCAGGTGAATCATTCCCATGCTGTGCTATTGACAGTGCTGTAGCAGGTGAATCATTCCCATGCTGTGCTATTGACAGTGCTGTAGCAGGTGAATCATTCCCATGCTGTGCTATTGACAGTGCTGTAGCAGGTGAATCATTCCCATGCTGTGCTATTGACAGTGCTGTAGCAGGTGAATCAGTCCCATGCTGTGCTATTGACAGTGCTATGGCAGGTGAATCAGTCCCATGCTGTGCTATTGACAGTGAGCAGGTGAATCAGTCCCATGCTGTGCTATTGACAGTGCTATAGCAGGTGAATCAGTCCCATGCTGTGCTATTGACAGTGCTATAGCAGGTGAATCAGTCCCATGCTGTGCTATTGACAGTGCTATAGCAGGTGAATCAGTCCCATGCTGTGCTATTGACAGTGCTATAGCAGGTGAAGGCCATTCTTACTGCAATGACACAACAAACGACACTTCCCTGTGTTTCTGAATTCCAGTAGTTATAGTTAGCTCTAAGAGGCGGGGTTTGGGATTGAGGCCAGGTTTTGATAAGCAGTTTGAGCAGAAACTGAGATGTTTGTCACTGTTTATCATTCACTGAGATCTCTCGTGCTCTGCACACATATGAAAACATCACTTGTTGAGAAAGTGTTCTCTTTATATAAGCCCCTTCTTATTAAAATACTGTCTCTGTGTTTCAGCCACTAGAGCAGAATCTCGTCCAGGGAATCCTGTGGCTCTTCTCTCCCAGTTTATAAGATTCCAGTGGAGGAGCGGTGCAGTGATGTTAATACAATACTAAGAGAAAGGGGGAAAGATATCACATTGAAAGTGCTGGCCTCGTGATTTTAAAACCCGTTCTTCTGCCTTTATCCCAGTTTAACACAGCATGCTATGCATGTAGATTCAGTAGCAGCATTTCAAAGCAATGCAATATTTCGAGGTGATATTTCTGCTTCTCCCGCCCCCCTGTTGAAATTCAGAATCAGGTGTGATTGGCATGAGAATGTGTGCAGCATTGCCAGTCTGTGCTTTAGATCTACAGAGCTATTGAAACGAAGTGAAAGAGCAGAGCTGCTGCATGGAGAGGAGCTGTGCATTTCCAATGAGGCAGCTGCTCAGTCTGTACAGCAGCTCCTTCTCTTCCTGTTCGCACACAGATATTCACTTTTACAGCTATCTTTCCACAGCAGCTCTCTGCGTCTTCAAAACAGCTCAGGAGAATCAAAGAGGAGACAAGCATGCAGGGCCGGCCTTACCCCGCCCTCAGCCGGACTGTCGTCACATTGAAAGGGTTCATTAGGTACGCAAAACGCTCAGGGTGCAAATCAGAAAGCAGTAGCGCCAGGGTACCTCATGACCGGCCCTCACTCCTGCCCGTCCCAGGACAGCAGGCTCTGTCGTGTGGGAAAGTGACAGCAGCCGTGTCGCAGCGCGCTTTTCCACAGCTATCAATGACATCTTTGTTCAGCGAGTCAAAAAGCTACGTGGACAAAAGCAGACTTAACAGGTAACACTGCGCTGGAAAATAATGCATCGTGTTCGCAAGCCTCTTCATTCAGCGCGAAAGACAAGCTCTGCTAGTTTAGAAACACATTGTGCTGATTCAAAAATAGCCCTGCTTCGGTTACAATGGAAACCCCTCTTTGGCTGGATGCAGATAATCACGGGTTTAGACTGAAACCAGGGGCGCAAATAAGGGGGTTCAAGGGGTGCAATGAACCTGGGCCCAGGACACAGGGGGGCCAAAAAACACAAAAGCAATTTACAATCGAGTTTCTATTAAAATAGATATCCTAGAGAGAGCATATAGCTAGGCTGCTACAAGCTGAGAGGCTGCGCTGCTGTGATTGGATACAAGCTGAGAGGCTGCGCTGCTGTGATTGGATACAAGCTGAGAGGCTGCGCTGCTGTGATTTGGATACAAGCTGAGAGGCTGCGCTGCTGTGATTGGATACAAGCTGAGAGGCTGCGCTGCTGTGATTGGATACAAGTGATTGGATACAAGCTGAGGCTGCGCTGCTGTGATTGGATACAAGCTGAGAGGCTGCGGCTGCTGTGATTGGATACAAGCTGAGAGGCTGCGGCTGCTGTGATTGGATACAAGCTGAGAGGCTGCGGCTGCTGTGATTGGATACAAGCTGAGAGGCTGCGCTGCTGTGATTGGATACAAGCTGAGAGGCTGAGGCTGCTGTGATTGGATACAAGCTGAGAGGCTGCGGCTGCTGTGATTGGATACAAGCTGAGAGGCTGCGCTGCTGTGATTGGATACAAGCTGAGAGGCTGCTGTGATTGGCTGCTGTGATTGGATACAAGCTGAGAGGCTGCGGCTGCTGTGATTGGATACAAGCTGAGAAGGCTGTGATTGGCTGAGAGGCTGCTGTGATTGGATACAAGCTGAGAGGCTGCGCTGCTGTGCTGCTGTGATTGGATACAAGCTGAGAGGCTGCGGCTGCTGTGATTGGATACAAGCTGAGAGGCTGCGCTGCTGTGATTGGATACAAGCTGAGAGGCTGCGGCTGCTGTGATTGGATAGAAGCTGAGAGGCTGCGGCTGCTGTGATTGGATACAAGCTGAGAGGCTGCGCTGCTGTGATTGGATACAAGCTGAGAGGCTACGCTGCTGTGATTGGATACAAGCTGAGAGGCTGCGCTGCTGTGATTGGATACATGCCTGTAGTGTTCTTTGAGCAGCTTCACAATAGTATTATCCTGCTATCATTGGCTCCTTCAACTGGCAGGCAAACCTTTGAAACATACAATAGCTGAATGCTCTGTTTTATTCTTCTTGCATCAGACCCAGCAGTCACTGGACAAAGACCTGCTGTGGTATTGTTTAGTTACAAAGACCTGTATGAAACAGGCTGCTCTGCTGGTGGATACATTGTTTAGTTACAAAAACCTGTATGAAACAGGCTGCTCTGCTTGTATTGTTTAGTTACAAAGACCTGTATGAAACAGGCTGCTCTGCTGGTATTGTTTAGTTACAAAGACCTGTATGAAACAGGCTGCTCTGCTGGTATTGTTGAGTTACAAAGACCTGTATGAAACAGGCTGCTCTGCTGGTATTGTTTAGTTACAAAGACCTGTACGAAACAGGCTGCTCTGCAAAGACCTGTATGAAACAGGCTGCTCTGCTGGTATTGTTTAGTTACAAAGACCTGTATGAAACAGGCTGCTCTGCTGGTATTGTGTTTAGTTACAAAGACCTGTATGAAACAGGCTGCTCTGCTGGTATTGTTTAGTTACAAAGACCTGGTATTGTATGAATGAAACAGGCTGCTCTGCTGGTATTGTTTAGTTACAAAACCTGTATGAAACAGGCTGCTCTGCTGGTATTGTTTAGTTACAAAGACGTGTATGAAACAGGCTGCTCTGCTGGTATGAAACAGGCTGTTTATTGTTTAGTTACAAAGACCTGTATGAAACAGGCTGCTCTGCTGGTATTGTTTAGTTACAAAGACCTGTATGAAACAGGCTGCTCTGCTGGTATTGTTTAGTTACAAAGACCTGTATGAAACAGGCTGCTCTGCTGGTATTGTTTAGTTACAAAGACCTGTATGAAACAGGCTGCTCTGCTGGTATTGTTTAGTTACAAAGACCTGTATGAAACAGGCTGCTCTGCTGGTATTGTTTAGTTACAAAGACCTGTATGAAACAGGCTGCTCTGCTGGTATTGTTTAGTTACAAAGACCTGTATGAAACAGGCTGCTCTGCTGGTATTGTTTAGTTGAAACAGGCTGCTCTGCTGGTATTGTTTAGTTACAAAGACCTGTATGAAACAGGCTGCTCTGCTGGTATTGTTTAGTTACAAAGACCTGTATGAAACAGGCTGCTCTGCTGGTATTGTTTAGTTACAAAGACCTGTATGAAACAGGCTGCTCTGCTGGTATTGTTTAGTTACAAAGACCTGTATGAAACAGGCTGCTCTGCTGGTATTGTTTAGTTACAAAGACCTGTATGAAACAGGCTGCTCTGCTGGTATTGTTTAGTTACAAAGACCTGTATGAAACAGGCTGCTCTGCTGGTATTGTTTAGTTACAAAGACCTGTATGAAACAGGCTGCTCTGCTGGTATTGTTTAGTTACAAAGACCTGTATGAAACAGGCTGCTCTGCTGGTATTGTTTAGTTACAAAGACCTGTATGAAACAGGCTGCTCTGCTGGGATTGTTTAGTTACAAAGACCTGTATGAAACAGGCTGCTCTGCTGGTATTGTTTAGTTAAAGCAACACTGTGTGCTCATTGTTATAGTAGAATATCTTTTATGTGTGTTTAACATTTTCTCCAAAGCTTTTTTGTGTTCTTCACGTTTCCAGAGAGCAGCTGCTGTTGACAGTCCACTTAGTTTATGTTCATTTCAGAAGTAGGCGCAGAACAAAACATTTATTGAAAATTAAAACTTTACGAAACATTTCAAAGAAAAGTACAGGGAAAAAAGGTTTGCATTAATTGAAGTACAGAAACATAAAATAATGGTTATTAGAATGGTGCTTGTTTACATTCATGTTTTGGTTTTAATTTAAAAGCTGATTATAAAGACTGCTGACCTTAAACAGTGCTTTGAATAATAATAAACAATAAAATTAACAAATAAACTTCTCACCCTCTCTAAACAACTTGATTTAACTTGATTTAAGCTACAATAAAGAGTCTTTAATAAAACAGCGCTTAGAACAGTCCTCAAGGTTGTGTGAATAGGGCCCTACATTTCCAATGGAACCACACCAAGTGAAAAGAATTGCTTTCAATCAGCTCTGCGCAGCTGCACAGTTTGTCCTGAAGAGGGCGACAAAGGCCAGGCTTAAAACACGTTTCTGCTTTTCCACTGTGGGCAGATTGCACATGTAATGCAGTTTGATTGGGATTTACGATATCCATGGAAATGTCTTCTTTCTTGTGATGATATTTCACTCACATTATTGTTCAAATAAGCAAACAGTTATAATATTGAAACTTTGAACTGCCTGACGAGTAGACCCGGTGCATCTAATTAAATGCTCGTTAGGGTAATTATCCAACCATTTCAGAATGGGATCATTTACAAACAAAATTCTAATAATAACACGAGGAAAAGGCATCTTGTACCTATTGCTTGCCTGTATAAAGGTATGTATGAAGCCCCAGGGTTTATAGATTTGCCAGATGCACCTAAATCCCAAATAGTTCAGCTAGATACTATAAATATCTATAAATATCCATTTGATAGACAAAATCCAATTCGAAACAAGATCATGGTTTTCTGAGAATCCTGCCCATCATGTTTTTCAAACCTGCACATTTGAGACCTATGTAGCCAATGGAAGTGCAATATAGGAACACATTGTGGGATTATTTAGTGAGCTACAATCAGCTTAAGAGATACTTCTCAGTACTTGCTGTGGGAATTCTAGCACTGTGCAGAGATGCCAACTAAGTCTGCCACTTGGTGCTGTGTATGTGTTTGTAATCAATAAATACTCAGGACATATTGAACATTTGATGCTGAAACAGCTGTCCAGTTGTGAGTGTTTGCAATTACAAAAACACTCCCCTTACAGATTAAACAGTAAAAATGAGGCTGCCTCGGCCCCAAGTGTAAAAACAAATAATTCACCTCGTTTCACTCTGCAGGGGGCGCCGTTTTACCCCCTAACTTTCATCCAAAGTTGTGTCAGATTGAACATTCTCTTCAGCCGAGGAGTGGAGAGGACAGACGGGGAGTTCAATACGAAGGGTTTCTTACAACACAAGACAGTCTAGTTCAGCTGGCAGATTGTTACACTGGAATCATAAACCCAAAACCTAAACCCAGGATAGAGCGGCTCAGTGAATGTGGTTTGGAATCTGTGCAGGAGGGTCATTGTGTCAGAGACGCCATAAAAGGACAGAGTGCCGGCATTAAAGTCCAGATACACTCCTATTCTGGGGGAGCGGGGGGCAGTTATTGCAGTTTTATTGTTATTGTGCCAGGCAGTGTAACTGAAATCAGAGCAGAACAAACTCCAGGACTTGTCATTGAATCCAAGAGCACAGGAATGATCCCGGCCTTTCCTGCTGATTCCTTTATATGTGACTCCTATATCAACCCCTCCCCCACTCCACTCAATCTCCCAGTAACAGCGAGTCCCAGACAAACCCTCTCTGCAAAGCACTTGGGCCCAGATATCAAATCTCTCTGGGTGATCAGGACATCGC
>NW_024474959.1:0-13017 GCF_017654505.1 Polyodon spathula
AAGCATGAGGCTGCAAAGACAGCGGGCTCGCATCACGGCTTTGGGAATGCGTGGGGTTACTGCTGTTAACTCGTATTCAGCAATGCGGGAAAAGCAACAAACCCAATGAAATGTGGTAAACATACTCCTGAGCATCTGCACTCCTTCAGGGTCGCCCTTGATATATTAGCGAGCCTCTCGCCTAATCTCCCTCGCGTTATGGCGTTTATTTTTCTCCCTGCGATTGCACGACCCTCGGCAACCTACCAAATGAAACGCTGTCTCGTCCGTGCCTATACTGCAACAGCCAACAGCTGCACAAGCGTTCACCATTTTTATAGAAAAGCAAACTCAACTATGTTTAAGGTCTGAAGCCGCTTTTAAAAAAGCGTGTTGTGCAGGATGCGCTCTATAGCCTGGAGATCTCAGGGGCGAATCTCCAGTATGATATATAGTTGTGTGTTGTGTTAGATTGTAGCGATGCCTTTCGCTGGAGACTCTGGGTGACGCGGGTCTACAGTACCTTGCACTGAGCCTGTAGCTCTTATGCGACTCGGCATCGGCGAGCGAACCGCACTGGACAAAATGCTTCAAAAGGCTTCACTTTGCATTGCAATCATTTTCAGATGTCATTTCAGAGAATAATGGAGCTGGCTTTGTTTTACACTGTGCTGTATATCTGTGGTGATTATCGTCTGGTGCGCTGCGATCGGGATTAACAAGTGGACTCATTTTAGTCCAACCAAGTGGACTAAACCTGCTTAATGCACGAGTTAGACGCGTGCAGTGACTGACTTTGATACGCTGCAATCGACCCCCTGTGTCTTACACAGAAAACACAAACCCGCCAGATAATGGGCTTGGATTTTGTAGAGAAGAATGATATTTAACTGAACAGACTTTTGCAGTGTGAACCATTTTCAACACAAGCGAGCAAGCATGAAAAGAAGCCTTAAATCTAGTAAAAAGCGGCAAGGCAGAATTGTAAGCGACTCCGTGGCAATAGAAGCCCAATTCCGCGGTTTTAAAGCGGAACTGCAAGCCTGTCAGATGGAACTGGGAGCAAACCGCATTACTCCTGGAATACCGAGGGGCGTGTTTGTATTCATGAGCAACAAAGACCAGCGTGCAAAAAACCACACAAAAAAACTAACTGAAAAAACAGAAACCTTTTTATGGTATCCATTTTCTAAGAGCACTAGACCCGGGGCTCAACCAGCATTACACTGGTGTGTATAATAATAATAATAATAATAATAATAATAATAATAATAATAATAATAACAAACATATTCATTATTATTCTAATTATACAAGTATTAAGCACTGATATTCAATTGAACTATACGTATAAACACATTTGCATTTAAAATAGAATTTTTACATAAAAGAAAAGTAAAAATAACCTTTCAGCTCAAGCGAAACTGAAATAAATTGCATCGTGTCCGGGTCTAGGAGCCGCGCTGCTAAGCGCCCAGCTGGGTCTAAACACCCTTGGAGAATTACAGAGCGTGCCTGAATTACAGCTGTTGTATTGTGAAGGAGAAATACCGCTGCAATGATGCTTTTGAGATTAATCTGCAAACGAGACTAGCAGCACTATGGACGATATTCCAATGCAAAATTAAAATAAGTAAATGCAGGAGTAAATAAACAATAAATAAAAAAATAAATGGTCATGTATTTATTTATTTATTTCAGCATTTCTGGATTTATTTCTATATGTATTTATTGATTCATTCATGTATTTATTTCAACATGTATTTATTTATCCCTCTATGTATTTATGTATTTATAATTTGGCATGGAATATCCTCTAGATAAAACTGATGTTCATAACTTCATTGCTTAAACAGATTGCTAATAAAAGATGCTCTTGGGGTGACTGAAATAAGTCTTTGCATAATTTATTTACCAGTCTAGTTATGATGGAGCTGTATGGGAACAGTGAAAAGACTATGGTCTTCTGCAATCAGAAAACCAATCAAGCCTAGGTGTCTTCCTCACATATTCCACAGTGCAATCCATGTGCAACGTGTACAAATGACTTGTGCTCGAGTTTCTCTCCCTGTGCATCACTAGCAGTGGTTTGTGGTGCAGAAGGAGTGTTGAGATCATGTTTAATGTGTCGTTTCTGTGCACCCGGGTGCCCTCCCTGTGCTGCTTCTCGTCGGGGAGTTCAGTTTTGGTCTCCTCGTTGCTATAATCCACTCTCTGATCAGGAGCTCTGAAGATCAGCAAGCAAACCGTTTCCCAGTGGCAGTTCAGCTCCTAGACTCTGTTGTAAAGGGTTATGAAATCATTGCTCTGCTCTTGTACTTGCCGCCTGCACGACCTTTGCTGACACTCGGTTCTATGGGTCACCGTGTGTTCTAGAATGTGTCGTTCATGACATCATCTCAAGATTCTCAGCCTCTGTAGACGCGAGGGAATTGTTACTTAGGGGTGATTTTAATGAGGACTGTCTTTCTGCTCAATGCTTTAAAACACTTACGCTGGGCATTGGGGCTAACCCAGCTGAGAGATGTGCCAACCAAAAAGATGCAGCTCAATCTGCTTTAATTGAGCTGTGTTTCACAAATCCTCCTGATAGGAACAGCTTGTATAATTAGGCAGAATTGTGTTAAAGACACTTTGCATTGTCCCGTTATATAAAGGGAAGATTCGGCACAATCCATGATTCTGTGTTGCTGAGCGACCCTCCTTTCATACCTCTGGGGGCCTGGGTTCCAGTCCAGCTGGTCCGGAGTCAAGAAGCGACTGAAATCATTTGAAACCGAGCTCGCACTCTGAAGACAACAGAGCCTCCCACAATATTGTACTGTCTCCTTTCATTCAGTTTGTAACTTTGTTATCTTTTTGGTGTTTGTCTACCCAGAGCGGACATTTCAGTTCTTCTATACTTCACCCCCTCAGCTTCTGGGAGGATTCAGGACTGTACCTGCAGTGTTCTTTGAGCAGCTTCACAATAGTATTATCCTGCTATCATTGGCTCCTTCAACTGGCAGGCAAACCTTTGAAAGATACAATAGACTGAATGGCTCTGATTTATTCTTATTACATCAGACCCAGCAGTCACTGGACAAAGACCTGTATGAAACAGGCTGCTCTGCTGGTATTGTTTAGTTACAAAGACCTGTATGAAACAGGCTGTTCTGCTGGTATTGTTTAGTTACAAAGACCTGTATGAAACAGGCTGCTCTGCTGGTATTGTTTAGTTACAAAGACCTGTATGAAACAGGCTGCTCTGCTGGTATTGTTTAGTTACAAAGACCTGTATGAAACAGGCTGCTCTGCTGGTATTGTTTAGTTACAAAGACCTGTATGAAACAGGCTGCTCTGCTGGTATTGTTTAGTTACAAAGACCTGTATGAAACAGGCTGCTCTGCTGGTATTGTTTAGTTAAAGCAACATTGTTATAGTAGAATATATTTTATGTGTGTTTAACATTTTCTCCAATGCTTTTTTTGTGCTCTTCACATTTCCAGAGAGCAGCTGCTGTTGACAGTCCACTAGTTTATGTTCATTTCAGAAGTAGGTGCAGAACAAAACATTTATTGAAAATTAAAACTTTACAAAATATTTAAAGGAAAAGTACAGGGAAAAAAGGTTTGGATTAATTTAAGCACAGAAACATAAAATAATGGTTATTAAAATGGTGCTTATTTACATTCATATTTTGGTTTTAATTTAAAACGTGATTATAAAGACTGCTGACATTAAACAGTGCTTTAAATAATAATAACCAATAAAATTAATAAATAAACTTCTCACCCTCTCTAAACAACTTGATTTAACTTGATTTAAGCTACAATAAAGAGTCTTTAATAAAACAGCGCTTAGAACAGTCCTCAAGGTTGTGTGAATAGGGCCCTACATTTCCAATGGAACCACACCAAGTGAAAAGAATTGCTTTCAATCAGGCTCTGCGCAGCTGCACAGTTTGTCCTGAAGAGGGCGACAAAGGCCAGGCTTAAAACACGTTTCTGCTTTTCCACTGTGGGCAGATTCCACATGTAATGCAGTTTGATTGGGATTTACATATCCATGGAAATGTCTTCTTTCTTGTGATGATATTTCACTCACATTATTGTTCAAATAAGCAAACAGTTATGATATTGAAACTTTGAACTGCCTGACGAGTAGACCCGATGCATCTAATTAAATGCTCGTTAGGGTAATTATCCAACCATTTCAGAATGGGATCATTTACAAACAAAATTCTAATAATAACACGAGGAAAAGGCATCTTGTACCTATTGCTTGCCTGTATAAAGGTATGTATGAAGCCCCAGGGTTTATAGATTTGCCAGATGCACCTAAATCCCAAATAGTTCAGCTAGATACTATAAATATCTATAAATATCCATTTGATAGACAAAATCCAATTCGAAACAAGATCATGGTTTTCTGAGAATCCTGCCCGTCATGTTTTTCAAACCTGCACATTTGAGACCTATGTAGCCAATGGAAGTGCAATATAGGAACACATTGTGGGATTATTTAGTGAGCTACAATCAGCTTAAGAGATACTTCTCAGTACTTGCTGTGGGAATTCTAGCACTGTGCAGAGATGCCAACTAAGTCTGCCACTTGGTGCTGTGTATGTGTTTGTAATCAATAAATACTCAGGACATGTTGAACATTTGATACTGAAACAGCTGTCCAGTTGTGAGTGTTTACAATTACAAAAACACTCCCCTGACAGATTAAACAGTAAAAATGAGGCTGCCTCGGCCCCAAGTGTAAAAACAAATAATTCACCTCGTTTCACTTTGCAGGGGGCGCCGTTTTACCCCCTAACTTTCATCCAGAGTTGTGTCAGATTGAACATTCCCTTCAGCCGAGGAGTGGAGAGGACAGACAGGGAGTTCAATACAAAGGGTTTCTTACAACACAAGACAGTCTAGTTCAGCTGGCAGATTGTTACAGGGGAATCATAAAACCAAAACCAAAACCCAGGATAGAGCGGCTCAGTGAATGTGGTTTGGAATCTGTGCAGGAGGGTCATTGTGTCAGAGACGCCATAAAAGGACAGAGTGCCGGCATTAAAGTCCAGATACACTCCTATTCTGGGGGAGCGGGGGGCAGTTATTGCAGTTTCATTGTTATTGTGCCGCGCAGAGTAACTGGAACCAGAGCAGAACAAACTCCAGGACTTGTCATTGAATCCAAGGAGACAGGACTCATCCCGTCCTTTCCTGCTGATTCCTTTATATGTGACTCCTATATCAACCCCTCCCCTACTCCACTCAATCTCCCAGTAACAGCGAGTCCCAGACAAACCCTCTCTGCAAAGCACTTGGGCCCACATATCAAATCTCTCTGGGTGATCATCAGCACATCGCTGGGTCTCTCTCCTCCGTGTCACCTTTCTGTTCCCTTCAGACAGACAGAGCTGTCTATGCGCTGTGTTGGGGTCCAGTGTGAGCTGACAGGAATCTGATTGAAGAGAAGAGAAGAGGACGGGTAGAAAAGTCAAATCACTGCAAAAATCTCCACTAGGTTTGAATGGTACAAAACCAACACAAAGACAGACTGATCAATACATACTACAGCAGGGTCTTTTTATAAAGGCTGTTTCTAAGAGAAGGCTACAGCTTGAAAACAGAAGAGGCATTGAGGTACAAAGGGACAGAAGGGAGTAAAAGGATTATTTGTATTTTGGGTGAGTTTGTGTGAATTCATTTTGCAGCTGGCAATCAATGCACACAGTCATGATGCTAATCATTGTAAAATATGATATGCTCCCCTCCAGCAAGTATTGGGACAGGTGAATACATGCATATCCACTGGGGTGGGGCATTTGTTTATATTTTACCCAGTCAGATCTTCCTCTACCTAAATATCTTGGTATCTGTGAATAGTGTTAGCTCTTCTCACAATGGAGTGACACATCTTTCAATCAAATGTTTCAGTGAAAACAGACTTACATTTTAAAAACTCAGCTCTGTTCCTTGGCTCTGGAGCCTGCAGACTGTAAACTGCAACTTCATTCACTGGGCAGAAAAAAAGAGAGAAATAGAATTGAAACACACAACAGTCATTGTCTGCTGCATCCTCAAATCACTCCCTCCTCCCTGCATCATCAGTCCCCGTCCCTGCTCCCTCCTCCCTGTTCCCTTAATAATAATAATAATAATAATAATAATAATAATAATAAATAATAATAATAATAATAATAATTGGTGTTCCACTGATGGAGCGGCGTTTCAAACCCAGAGATATCAAAGCGCTGGGATGTGAATCTGCCCTCACAGCAGCCAACATATATAGACGTGGTTTGTTTTTGATAGCTCTTAATACAGTATTCAGCTCGGTGTGATTAGTACTCTTTAGCAGCGTACTGTAAGGTGTCTCGAAGCGGATTTTATTAATTTAGTTCTAACGTTATATTAACTGCTGAGAGGCCCTCCCTGTCCAGTGCAAACCGGCTCAATCCAAGAGAAACCCGCGTTTCCAACATCGGAACCACCTCGGAACAGCCTCTCTGCATTCCAGCTTCGGAGCGAACTGCATTTCCCATGAGGGGGTCCCCGGAACCTTTATACACCCGACACCCCAAAAATCAACCGGCCCCAGACCAAGAGGCGCTGCAATACACTCTGATTCTGACTGAAGGGAATCCACTTCTCACAAAAAGGGTCACAGAAATGATAGCAAACACAACCGCCCTCGCAACAAACCAGGGAACACAGAAATGTTACAGCGCGTCATTTTAACACGCTTCCTAACATCTCTACCAAATATCTACCAAAGGAATCTACTTCACACCAACCTGTTGTGCTTATTTTGACTAATTCCCCCTTGCAGAAGTCCTCAATATGGTCTTTAAGTTCAGATACAGCTTTCCTCACGGCCCCAAAAGAGATGTCTGTATTGACAGTAACGCTGGGTAAGTCTCCAGCTTCAGGAGGGGCACAGAGAGACTGGAAATTCTACAACAGGAAAGTGGAGACAAGGAGTTTTCAGTGAAACAGAATGGGCTCCAAAACATTCCTGGTGAAAAGCAAGGATTCATTCAATTGGAGAGGTCTGTCTGAAAGCGTCCCAGTTATGTACTTGAGATTTTCTAACAAGCAGTGATTTTACCTGTAGAAAATGGATGTGATCCTCTGTCTCTGAAAGCTGTTTCAGCTCAGCGTTTCTCCTCCTTAGCTCAGCAATCTCCTGCTCCAGTTTCTTCATGCGTCCTTCAGCCTGATTCACTGCAGCCTTCTCGTTAGCTCCAATCAGCTCAATAACCTCAGTGTGGATCTTCTCAATGGATCGGATCAGCTCAGTAAAGATCTTCTCACTTTCCTTTATTTCTATGCATGCAGATCTCTGAGTGAAAGAACACAGTAGAGGAGACATGGTTAGAATTGATATCAAAAACACATCAGGCATAGACAGCAAACTTCTTCAAATGTGTTCCAGTCCATCTGTTAATAATAATAATAATAATAATAATAATAATAATAATAATAATAATAATAATAAATAATAATAATAACCCCTCTTGTCAATACCCACTTTCAGTGACTCCACAGCCTGTTTGAGCTCCTTCACTTCTTTCAGTCTCTCCTGGATTCTCTGTTGTATTTCTGTCTGTGTCTCTCCCAGCTGCTTCTGTGTAGAAACACAGTGACACAGTAACATTTCTGATGAGGCATTGAGTGATATCCTGTCACACACAACACAGGCCTGTCTAAGAATGCTACTGAAACTGACAGAATCATTTTAGTTCAAATATATTTTCTATTTTCTTGCCCCCTTACCTCTTTACAATGTTGCAATAATTCTGAGTGGTTCTCAAATATATTTTGATCTTCAGTTCTAGTTACACACCATAGACATCTGTAGCACAGGCTATATCAGACAGGATGTGAGTAGGGTAGTAAGATACAACACCATCTAGTGCACAGCTGCCAGCAATACAAAAGGACACTTGATCCACAGTAGCTGTCCACTAGATGGTACTGTTTCATGCTAGTAACAGTGAATGATGGCTGATCTAGCACGTGTCTCATGCTTGTTTTGTGAAGCACCCAGGTAACTGAAGCAGATTTCCCTTTAGTGTATATTTAGGGCTTCTGATTTCTGGTTTTAACTGATAAACACAGATAAAACAATCCTGATACAAAACAATGAAATCAGTGTATACCCAATAAACACTGGAGATACACTGGAAATGGTTACTCAATTCACACTGACTTCACCCCTTTCCCAGTGAAAAAATACAATAAAATAACCTAAAACCTGAATGAATAATAAAACCCTTCCCCAGCGCAGTCGGGCAATGTCCCTCCTTCCTGACTTGTATCCATCATTGATTCATTCTGAATACTTTAAACTGAGTGGCAGCAAATTCCTGCATTTCTATTGGAGGACTGCACGCTTGTGAGATTTAAAACAAGATTACAATTAGAAACGGAGGGTTGTTCTTGCTCGCAGGATTTAAAGCTATATTACAGTTCAATAGGGAGGATTCACACACTCGTGGAATTTAAAACAGAATTGCAAATTGTGAGGAAATGTAAAAAAATGCCTAAACACACAGAAAGCCCAGAAGAATGCGCCCGTGACCAGAAGGACTTCACTGTGGAAGAGAGCAAAGGAAAGAATGGACTAGTAGAGCAGACAAACTCAACTGTAGATTTCAACACACAAAATCCCAAATAGATTATTACATTTCATTTTAAACTAACTTAAACATGTCTGTTTTAATCATGTAAGAATGTGTTTAACAAACCAGATTCAGCTACTGTTTCTGCCCAGCGGTCATCTTGGATTTGAGTTACGCTCTCTACTGACTTTGAGCCTTCATAATTATAAAAATATATAACATGTCTACAAAAAGATGAACTCTTTACCAATAAAAACAATTCTTCTCAGCTAGATGGTGGTTATAAATTAAAAGATCAAACGTTTTAAATGGACAAGCAAGCCTCCCAAAAACACCCCTCTCACTGTGGGCAGACTGGCAAGAACAGCATGGCACGGGCACAGCAGCTCTGCCAGTGCAGATAGATGCGCATGTGTCTCTTTTAAAGGCATGGGTTTTGTTTACTATGTATCACAACACAATTATTAAAGTCTTGTTTAAAAGGTGCTGTATTAGTTTATTAAGAAGATATTATTATCCCTGTGCTGCAATCATTGTTCCAATATATTAAAGAGGCCCTGCTTCATAGAGGCAGCACTGGGTGAAGCTCGCTCCCCCCTCCGGCTGCATCACCAATTTTCCAAGCCAGGATCATATTTCCACCACATCACTACAAACACAAGCATGGCTGGCTCCTGATTTAATGAAATTAATAAACACCGAAAAACAGAAGCCCTGTGTGTATTGCATATCATATTAATCTTGTATATTGATATCATATTAATCTTGTATATTGAGTATCATATTAATCTTGTATATTGTATATCATATTAATCTTGTATATTTAAATCATATTACAATTAGATATTGGATCATATTAATCTTGCTCGCAGGATTTAAAGCTATATTACAGTTCACTATAGTATTTACTGCTTGTGGAATTTAAAACAGAATTGATTTTAAAATTGCGAAGTGCTTACCTAAAAGGCTCTAAACACACAGAAAGCTTTTATCAGAAGAATATTCCCGTGACAGCACAAAGGACTTCACATGTCTTAGAGAGCTGAGGAAAGTGCTGGACTAGTAGCTCTATGGACAAACTCAACTGTAGTTTCAATGCACAAAATCCTAAATGGATTTTGTTTTTAACTAATTAGGGATGTCTGCTACTAATCATGTAAGAATGTGTTTTAACAAACCAGATTCAGCTTTCTTGTTTCTGCCCAGCGTTCATCTTGGATTTGAGTTACGCCCTCTACTGACATTGAGCCTTCATAATTATAAAAATATAAAGCATGTTACAAAAAGATGAACTCTTTACCAATAAAAACAATTCTTCTCAGCTAGATGGTGGTTATTGATTGAAAGATCAAACGATTGCGTGTGTACAAGCAAGCCTCCCAAAAACACCCCTCTCACTGTGGGCAGACTGGCAAGAACAGCATGGTGTGGGCACAGCAGCTCTGCCAGTGCAGATAGATGAATATGTGGAACTTTTAAAGGCATGGGTTTTGTTTACTATGTATCACAACACAATTATTAAAGTCTTGTTTAAAAGGTGCTGTATTAGTTTATTAAGAAGATATTATTATCCCTGTGCTGCAATCATTGTTCCAACTTATTATTTTCTAGTTGTTTTCAGCAGTGTTTTGTTTTGAATGTTTTGTGTTTTTATATCAAAGAAAACCTCCTGTGTCTCTCCTGTCAATCAGCGATAGCCACACCCATAACAACGCCCCTGTTACACCCTGAAATAGATTGTAATACATCATAGTTTAGATAGAGCAATTAAAAAACTAGGGCTCTTTAAATAGCTCTTAATATACAATTCAAATCTGATCTAATGTGAAACTGTATAACCTAGTAAACAGACATGTTAAATATCCCTGGGAATTCTTATCTTCTGGGATAGCTACAAGGAAATGGTTCAAACCCTTACCTGTTTCCCAGTCCTTTCTGTCTCAGCTGAGACTGTATCGTGGCTCTTGTGTTTATCTTGTGAACACAACAAGCAAATACACGTCTGATCGGTTCTACAGAAGACCTCACATAATCGTTGGTGTTCAGCACAAAGCTTCTGCTCCAGATTTCCAGTTGCATTGATCAGCTTGTGCCTCTTGAAAGCAGCCCCCTCATAGTGTGGCTTGACGTGTGTTTCACAGTAAGAGGCCAGGCACGTCAAACAGGATTTCACAGCTTTGAACTTTCTCCCAGTGCAGAAATCACACGGCACATCTCCAGGTCCAGCATAACTTTGAGCAGGAGGAGGATTGAGTCCTGTCTTCTTTAATTCCTCCACAACTTCAGCCAGCATGGTGTTTCTGCGCAGATCAGGCCTTGGGGTAAAGGTCTCTCTGCACTGGGGGCAGCTGTAGACACCTGTATGATCAGTCTGATCCCAGCAGTTCTTAATACACCCCATACAGTAACTGTGTCCACATGGAATAGCGACTGGGTCCTTCAATAGCTCCAGACACACTGAACAGCTAAACTGATCTTCTGTCCACAAGTCTGAAGCCATTCTTGCTGCAGTGAGACAGAGAGACTGACGATTTCACAACAGAAACTTTGCTGTGCTGATTTCCTGGAATTGAGTAAAGCTCTAAGAGGCGGGGTTTGGGACTGAGGCCAGGTTTAGACAAGCAGGCTGAGCAGAGACTGCTGAATCAGTGACTCTATGAAACTGTTTCTAAATCATCCAGCAAATATTACAATGTGAAGATTAGCAATTAAACAACTCATTTGGCAGGTTGTTGTTTTTTTATTGTTTAATATTTGGGCTGAAGAGTCTAACATTGTGTTTCAGCTCAAAATCTATAACATGTACAATCAGGGACGTCGCTAGGCTTATTTTAGTGGGGCTTTAGCACCCCTAAAATATTAGTTACCCCCTCCCTAAATAAATCAATATATCAGTCGATATATTTTCTCTGTGATTTCTTTTTTTTTTCGTCAACCTCTCCATGCATCCTAATCTGTGTCCCGGGCGGGCGCTAGGACCCGGGGGAGGCTGCTGCTGCAGAGGCCGCTGCGCCGCTAGCGACTGTTAGGTCTGCTTGTAGCTGACATTGTGGTTCCCGTTAGCTGCTGCTGTGGCTTGAGACTGCTAGCTAACAGTAAAGGGACAGGAAAAGGCTCTGACAGGACGGATTCATGCAGATAGGCTACGATGTGAATTTGTGGTAAGTTAGACACAGAGAGAGAGAGAGTATTCACTACTATAGACTTTGGTCATAATCAAAGCTTTGTTAACCAGTGCGTTTTTATGTGAGGCTGCCTGTAAGTTACAGGGTAACAGACGTTGCGAGCTAGCTAACGGTAACGTTAACGGTGTCTTTTAAATTCGACATGAGTTATGTGGCGCTGATATCTAATTAACGTTGTGTTTAATGTGGTTTTGCTCTCTGTGCCAGGCTATAAATGAGGCAGATGACGTCGCTTCATGCGCATATCATTTCATACTCAATTGCTTTCATTCAGAGGCCACTGCAAAACAATTATGAGCAGGTCATGTGTAGAAAAGGCGACATAGTGTTGATCACAATGTCATTGTGTTATCCTCAATCTCTCAACTGTAGCGAGCTAACCACTAACGTTAGATGGATCTATGGAAAATCTTCAAGAGATGCAGTCCTGGGGGAGTATGCCCAGACCCCCCCCAAAAAACTAAATAATCACGAAATAAATAATTTTTATTTGATTTTATTTATTTATTTCGTTTTTAATATATTAATAAATTTATTTCGTTTTTTAATTCTTTCTAAAGCAAAAAATAAGAAAGCACAAAATTATTAAAACCGAATTCCATAGGTCTTCAAAATTTAAAATACGGCTTTAATCAGGAATAACATAAATACATAAATACTAAATGTCCATGTATTTATTTATTTCGACATTTGTGTGTTATTTCTATATGTATTTATTTCAACATATAAAGTTTTATTGATCCCTAACTCCTGTATGTATTTATAATTTTGCATTGGAATATCGTCCATAGTGCTGCTAGTCTCGTTTGCAGATTAATAGTTTTTGTAACAAAACTCTCCGCCGAACGAGGACGCGTCGGGGAAAATCTTAGACGTCCCAGACGCGTCTGAGCCTCGCGTCCCTCTCGCAGAAGGAGACAAACCTGGGGGCCGACGCGACCAAGTGCGTCGAACGGCTCGAACCTGTCCACGTACGCGCGTCGCTGGTCGCCAGTAAACTGCGTCCTGGACGCGTCTGAGACCACGTTGTCAGACGCGCTGGACTTGCGTTGGTTCGTAATCTTTTGAACACAACTAATTTTTTTTTGAGGACGAAGCCAATCTTAGCTTTTTAGGAGAAACCAAATCTACGTCTATTAGTGCCCAAATACGACTTTCGTTTAGTCAACAGCGTCGAGTACGTTTATGTTAGCGGAAAAAAAGTCGACAGGTACTCGTCGACTTCAACAATGGGCTGAATTGCCG
>NW_024474960.1:0-12173 GCF_017654505.1 Polyodon spathula
AGTGCATAGAGATGCATCTTCGTGCAGAGTGCATCTTCATAGCAAGTGTATAGAGATGCATCTTGGTGCAGAGTGCATCTTCATAGCAAGTGCATAGAGATGCATCTTGGTGCAGAGTGCATCTTCATAGCAAGTGTATAGAGATGCAGCTTGGTGCAGAGTGCATCTTTATAGCAAGTGCATAGAGATGCATCTTGGTGCAGAGTGCATCTTCATAGCAAGTGCATAGAGATGCATCTTGGTGCAGAGTGCATCTTCATAGCAAGTGCATAGAGATGCATCTTGGTGCAGAATGCATCTTCATAGCAAGTGCATAGAGATGCAGCTTGGTGCTTATTTAGTTTTTGGCTCCCATCCACTTTAGCTGTGACCACTTAAGTTTGGTCGTCTCGGCTTCCAAAATGGATTTCTGCACACCCCTTCATCTCATGATTTGTGAAAAAATAACATTACAAAGTTAAAAGGCTAGCCGATCATGTCATTTCTTTGGAGTCTAAATGTACTCTAAAGAAGCCGGCAACTAGGATTCTACACTATTGGTTTACTGGTCAGTAATATTTCAGACATACTTTCTACGCTTGTCTGCAGCACCTAAAGTTTGTAAGATAGGCTTTCTTCTAGGGGTGGTGAAGTTGTAAGACACTATATAGTTTTATTTAGGTGTAAATTCTGTTAAATTGATGAGTAAGCTTTGTTGTGTCATCTTATGTTTTGGTTATTATTATATTTCACTAGAAGTGTTGGGAAAGGTACTTTTAAAAAGTAATCTTCTACAGTTACAAGTTACTTGCATTACGTAATGCGTTACTCCCCAATACGGCAAGTAGAGTATCTTAACATGACCAGAAACTCGTTTTTTATGTGAATATGTGACGTGCTTGCTTGTAGTTAAAATTCTCTCATCTCATCAGTATCATTCATTGAAAACAATTTGCAGTACAATATAATTCCATAAACAAAAATATTCATGTTGTCATCTCCCACCGGACTCTCCTGGGATTAATTTAGCATTCCCAGTTAAAGTGACACAGGCTCCTCAAACCCAGTCAGCAAGACCCATTCTGGTCATTTCATCATTTCAAATTCCACTGCGTACAAAGAGCAAAAAATGCTTTGTGTGGCTCATGAAGTTTCTGTTCATATCAAAGCAGCTGCTCTGACGTGCTGCTGTGTTTGCTTCATCTTCATTGTACTGCAGTGCACTCTATGGGAGGATGGTTAGGTTTGGGTTTAGCCGTGTAGCGGTTAGGGTGGGATCGGTTGGTGATGTAGTGCTGTTGGTGTTTGCTTCATCTTCATTGTACTACAGTGCCACTCATATGGGAGCGGTCAGTTTTGATACAAGTGCTGCATTGCGATTAGGCTTAGCGAGAATGCTGACAAAGTGGGTGCATGTGTAGAGTGATGGGGTTATCAATAAACAGACCCAGACAACAATAATCTAGGCTGCCAAGGGTTTTATTCAGAATCCAAAGGACTGATGACAATAATCTAGGTAAAGGGTAATTTATTATAATGGTAGTCTGATGCCAACCAGTTGCTACTAAGACCGTTTTAACTCAGGGTGCTAACTAGTCCACGTTTAACTCAGCACTCGTAATACAACACAGCCTTTAATACACCCACAATATACAAACACGGTAACCAGACCAAAGTGAGAGCAGTAGTACTTATTGTGCAAATGCAATTAATGCTGAACCAAGTGCATTGCGTTGTCTGGCCGTTTGTGGTGGCCTGTAGCGACAGCTCCAGACGTGGTTAGCCATTAAACAGACAAACAAGTATAATTAGACAAGGACCAAAAACAAAAACTACATATATAAACAATAACAGAGTCTCCTTCCAGTAAGCCGTTATTATTCATAAGAAAGGAACAGATCACTTACACTACGTCCAGTGTATACCGTCAACCGTCCCTGGGTTAACATAAACAGTGTCCCCCACCCCCCCCCTCCCGTAACAGATCACCTCGCTATGTCCCCTTATGTACCGTCAATCATGTCTCCTTGGTTAACGATTGCAACGGCTCCTCCAATCCGCGGCTGCCGCATTGTTTCCCTTTCGGGTCGATGATTTAGTGTACTGTAGCTCCTCCCCCTTTCTAGATGGCCAACTTTCGTCTAACATTTAGGGAATGAATTGTCTGGCCATCCAGTCCAGGGCACTGTTCCCTTTACACAGCGCCCTCACAGGTCGGGAGGGAGATTTATCAGCAAGAATCATTCTGTCTGTCACAGTGCCACATAGAAGTTGCACCAAAAAACTAATTTGGTGGGGTTATCTAGGTCTGTATTAAATCATAATATGAAATATGAGAGATGTGGTTTTACTACTTTGACCCTGATTGACTAAACTAAAATGAGAAACAAAATATGCAGCAGCGATCTTTGTGGAGTCAACTCATGGACATTGTCCCTGCTTTGGAAACCAATGACAAGCGACCACAAAGCAGACTTAACCCTCGCCTGGCAGTCGGAGTGAGAAAACTGTTACAAATTACAAACTCAGATCAAGATCAGTGACTTTTTTAAACCCGCTCCCTCTGCCTCTGAACAACAGATATATTGGTCGGTATGTAATGTTACTTTTTTGCCTGTTGGCACAGGGATATATTGTTATGCATACTAATTTGTGTTTCCCACTTATTCTGGTACACTTTGGTCCCTATCTGATTGAATTAACGGATGTCTGCTGTGTTTACATGAGATACAAGCGAAATCCAGTTGGCATCTCTAAAGTAAATTGGGAACAAAATAAGTTTTTTTGACAATGCAAACATTTGTGTTCCAAAGTAAATTGAGCATTGTATACCTTGTATTCTGCATCGCTGCTGAAAGCAATATATTTAAAGTGGTTAAAAAAAAAACATCCAAGCTAAGCAAAAATCTTTCTATACATCCTAATGTAATAAAGAGCAAGTTGGAAAATAGCTGGGATGGGGCTTTTTACTTCATAATAAACTCTTTCTAAACAAAACACACGAATAATTGAGATTCATTTTTTTAATCATTTGACAGCCCAAATATATATATATATATATATATATATTGTCATGTGAACATTGTCAGAGCAGAGCAAGCCAGAGCAGACAGACACAACCTTGTACTTGGCTTGATTCATGCCCAAGCTGCCCGATTCCAGCCTTGCTGAAGCACCCCCAGATCATCACCGATCCTCCACCACATTTCACAGTGGGTGCGAGACACTATGGCCTGTAGGCCTCTCCAGGTCTCCATCTAACCACTTGATGACAAGGTGTTGGGCAAAGCTGAAAATTGGACTCGTATCATTATGGGGCGCCAGGTGCTTCAGCAAGGCTGGAATCGGGCAGATTTGTCTTTGTGAAGGACGCATGAATCAAGCCAAGTACAAGGTTGTCCTGGAAGAAAACTTGCTTCCTTCTGCTCTGACAATGTTCCCCAACTCTGAGGATTGTTTTTTCCAGCAGGACAATGCTCCATGCCACACAGCCAGGTCAATCAAGGTGTGGATGGAGGACCACCAGATCAAGACTCTGTCATGGCCAGCCCAATCTCCAGATCTGAACCCCATTGAAAACCTCTGGAATGTGATCAAGAGGAAGATGGATGGTCACAAGCCATCAAACAAAGCCGAGCTGCTTGAATATTTGCAACAGGAGTGGCATAAAGTCACCCAACATCAATGTGAAAGACTGGTGGAGAGCATGCCAAGATGCATGAAAGCTGTGCTTGAAAATCAGGGTTATTCCACCAAATATTGATTTCTGAACTCTTCTTAAGTTAAAACATTAGTATTGTGTTGTTTAAAAATGAATATGAACTTATTTTCTTTGCATTATTCGAGGTCTGACAACACTGCATCTTTTTTGTTATTTTGACCAGTTGTCATTTTCTGCAAATAAATGCTCTAAATGACAATATTTTTATTTGGAATTTGGGGGAAATGTTGTTAGTAGTTTATAGAATAAAACTGTGTTCATTTTACCCATAAAAATGTTCATTTTACCCAAACACATACCTATAAATAGTAAAAACAGAGAAACTGATAATTTTGCAGTGGTCTCGTAATTTTTTATATATATATATATATATATACAACCTGCCTAGTATTATTACTGCTAAAGCTGATTTCATCATGGCAAATTATTTTAAAGAAGTCTGTTTTGAGAAATATCTTCATTCTTTCCCAGAGAAAATACACCAAGAAAACAAACTAACTTAAAAAAATTTTTTTTCAAAATCTTACATTAAAATGTATTTATTTATTGCCATCAGAAAAAGTTCGGAGGCATCTTTGTGCCCACTTAAAAAACTCCTTTCATTCCAGTGAGATGAGCATTGTATTTACCTGGAGGTTGGGCAGCTTATGCTTTAACATTAACAACTTATTCAGACTTTTTATTGCGTTTCTTTTTGTTATTTTTTTCCATTCTGCTGGGACGTCAGCAGGATTGGCCTTGTACTCCACTGCAATTTCTTTATTAAATCTAGTCAGCACGTACTTCCAGTAGTCAGAGGCTTCAATACTGGGATCCGTGGCAATATTCCAGTAAGGGTAGAATTTACGATAGTCTTTATAGGGATGAGCCTTCCACTCTGATTCAAGACTCTTAAATGTGTACTTACCCAGCCCTTGTGGTTGATGCACTGATGCGTGGTGTACAGTGTGGTCCTGGCCTCCTGCCTCACAGGGGACCTTGCAGAATGGACACAGCTTCCCGCAACCAAACACCCTCTTGAACAGCTCGTCCTGTGGCTTGAATGGCAGATTGATCAGTTTCTTCTCAACATCACAATCTTGAGAAAATTCAGCCCTTAGAGTACCTGGCAGTTTATTCACAAGAACCTGTAGATATTGAGCAAACTCCTTATTGTTTGAATTCTTTAGAAACAGCACTGCTCCTAACTCACCCCTGCAGATCACAAGGTCCTTATCCAGATTGCTGCAGATCCTCTGGATAAACCTTGACGTGGTTTGCTGCTCAGCGGTTTCCTTCTGTGCATTTCCAAAGCTGCTTGAATTTTTGCTGTTATTGTTTCAAGACGTTTGGCTTCCTAATCCCCAATCTTAGTATCTATTGAAAGACTCTCAACAATCTGATCCAATATCCAGCCCTTTACGAAAGTTTCACAGTTCCTAATGTACTTCACATAGATTCCGAAATTATCTTCATCCAGAAGCTGCTTTAATATGGAGACCTGGAATAAACGACCGGGAGCTGAATTCCACAGATTGTGCACCAGTCAACATTTCATCTACAATGTCTATCCCAAGGGCTTTGTCGACATACTCCCTCACTGCAGGCTTGAGGCAGCGCTCAGTGAATTCTTCAGCTGTTTTTCTGCACTGATACTTCTCATGGTAAAGATAAATGAAGTTTGAATAGTACTGACGTCGACATTTTTCCAGAGCTTTCTTGGGGTCATTTTTTTCATTGAAGTCCTCATGCATCTTCTGAAATTCCCTGGCAGCGTAGCCACAAATGTGGAGCTTTAGATCGAGTTCAAATTTGGCATTGGCCTTCAGTGTCTCTTCATTTTTCAACTCTTTATCTATCATTTGCACCAACTCCATTGTATATGTATCACGGTAACTGGTTTTACTCTGTGCTTTATTTGTAACAAACTGCCTACAATTTTCTATTATTGCTCTTGCCTTCTCCGTTGCTTTGTTTTCCAATTATTTTCCTGGTAGGAAAGGTTGTCTTCTGAACAGCTTCATGGACTGATTTACTAAAGACTGTTTCATTTTTGCTGGCTGCTCTTTCATTTTCTGGTAGTCTGAGCTTTCAAAGTGCTTCGCACTTGGAATGAAGTGTTTCTTCTCATCAGTGAAATGTTCCACCTCACTTAATTCCTTCTGAATTAGATTACCATGCCTTTCTAAATTTATTTTCAATTTATTCAGTATGTCTGATGCAACAGCACCTGTCTCTAAAGCTTGAAACTTCAGTTCAGAGACTGTCTGATTCCACATTTCTACAAAGTCTTTCTCCAGCTCCTCTTCAGACAAAGGACTTTTTCTTTCCCTACATGTCTCAAGTAAGCCCTGTACTTTCTCTGCAATTACTGCTGTGTATTCTTCCCGATTATCGTACATTTTCTTCATCCCTTTGTGTATAGCAATGGTGTTCTCACATTTGTTGTTGATGGAGCGTTCAATTTCTCTCTGAAGACTTTTAATGCAGCTCACAAAGTCTCCTCTGTGCTTTTCCACAAGATTAACATGGCCATTATTTTTCTGATAATAATCTGTCAGATTCTGCAGAATTTTTTTTCTTCCTTTAACAATTCGGCAGATGCCTCAGCTTTTAAACTGCTGGAAAAGTCCTCATAGTTTGAGGAGTGAAGGTTAGAAATAATTGTCTCGGCTTTTGCCAACCAGTTGTACATGTGCTTCCGGAAGTCCCATTCCCATTTATTATATTCAACACACAGATTACTGTAAGCCTCAGCCACAAGACTATTTCTGAAGCTGAAGATGAAATGTTCATATTTAACGGCTTTCCACAAACTCCTCACCCACTCCAGGAACTCTGTAACTGGTGCAGGAGGTTTTTGCTTGTTGACGTTTTTCAAAACCTCAATCAAGCTCTTCTTGAACTGATACACAGTCTCACTGTAGCCGGTGTTCACTGGAGCCATTGGAGGGTTACCATGCCACAGACGTGGGATGTACCAGTTATTTTTCTTTGCATCATACTCCATTATATCAGTGAATTTTCTGTTATCTCCTTTCTTTTCCATCCTGGCAGCTGCCTGTGTCATCTCATTCAGCCGCTGTAGAAGCTTATTCCTATCTCTTGCATTGTTATCATGGGCAGACACGTCCCCCACATTCTGGTGCACAAACTGACAGTTTGGTTTCTTTCCCACTTCCTTCATTCTAAGAAATGCGTGCACCACGATCTGTAGGATATCCTTCATCTCTGTGGAGTTCTCCATTGCAATGTTTATTATGGTGACATCACTCAATCCAACGACCAGTGTTGCAAGCTCATTGTCATGTTCATAGCTGTCTTCTAGTTGTGCCAACTCTGGAGATTTGAGACCTTCAGTGTCGATTACCAAGATAAAATCGCAGTTCAGCTCTTCTTTAAGATCCTCTTTGACTCTGATTAACAGCATGAAGGCTCCTCTCGTGCATCTGCCACTGCTAACTGTAAACTGAACCCCAAACATTGTATTGAGGAGGGTAGATTTCCCAGTGCTTTGGACTCCCAACACTGTTACAACCAGCAGCCTGCTCTTGTGTTGGACTTTCCTGTGGAGCTCAATTAGAACATCAGTCACCCATATTAGAGGTATATTTGAGCCATCCAACAGCAGATCTGCCCCCAAACTGGGAAGATGTTCAAACTGCTGGCGGGATTCAGAATTGTCAGGAAGGGAGCTCGCTGCTTCATAAAGCTGCCCCATCTCACGCATGAAATGTTCCATTCCTAAAGAGCTGTTTGATATTTGTCTATCCAGGTCTACAACTATCACTTTGCTCTCTGACAACTTGCAACACTTTTTTTTGTATTCATCACGAAGACCAGAAAGTTTCTTTTGTGCAGTAACATCCAAGTTCATCCTCATCCACTTCAGAAAATAGGATCGCTCTTCTTTGCTTTCACTGGATATGGCAGTGATGAAACATTCCATTGCTTCAGATATATTTTTACTGCTTTGCTGTTGTCTCAGTTTCTGTTTTTCACTTTGCAGATTGTATTTATATTCTTCAATAGGCTGGTCTCCTGCCTTTTGTAGTCTGCACTCTTCCTTTTCTATTTTAGTCAGCTCCTTCCAAAGCTTCCCTTGCAAAGGCAACTGATCCTCTTTATATCGCACCACATTGTTGATTCTAGATGTGATTTCTGCAGCACTTCTCTTAGCGTTCTGACATTCAGTGCAGTCTTCATCTACAGAGATCCCCAATTCATGTGCTTCAGCAGACATGCCTTCAATGGTCATTTTTTGTTGACAATTTTCCATGATATTATTCATAGTTAAGCACAGTTTTGACACAAAGTCTGCATCATTGGTCTGCTGTTTCTTAAATAAGATCTACTTTCCACTTAATTTTAATTTTGATGCCAAGTGTTTCAGAGAGTTTACATTTTTCTCTGTCTTCTTTGGAAAATTTGAAATGAAAAAGCATTGGGCCTTAATATTTCCTGCAGAGGACAAGAGATCACACTCACTCTCTGCAATACTGTCAAAAAATATGAAGACTGCCGAGGATGTGTGACATAAAATAGAAAATTGCTTCTGAAAGGAAAGAAGATCTCCACGAAGGTTGGCAACAGCTAGAGGTTCTGGAAAGATGTCCAAGTTGTTCTTTCCACAAGGAAGGTACCAACCTATTTCCACTAGACCGTGTGCAATTCTCCGTGTAACATTTGCACATTCCATATTACGATGGATAAAGACATCATGGTACTGCTGGGGGTTGCTGAGAACCTGATTCAGAATCTGAGACTTTGATAAACTGCAGTCACCCAGCCTGACAAAAGAGATCATTGGCATGGCAGTGCTGACTATACTGTCTTCTACAAACCCTTTCGAGTCGGCTAATGAACGGGGTCTAAACTTCTTCACAATGTCTCGCGTGGCCCACAGCATCAATGTACACTGGCTGGTGCTGCAGTCGGGGAGCAAGAGAGGTACAGCAAACTGGCACATCGACATTTTTAACATCATTTCCTGCTGCAGGAAGCTATCTGAGCACAGAAAGAGTGCTGTTACGAGATCAAGTGGATTGATTGTATTACTCTCTTGATAATCATTACTATCAATAAGTTCAAGAACACTATCAGGGTCTTGCAATGCTGAGTCTGTATCTGTCTCAGCAGCACTGCACTTGGTACTCCGAGCTGTCACATTTACCATCATTAGTCTTTTCAGAAAGCACCAGGGAAGTTTCTTTAGTGACTGTGAATCGGTTCATCTGTAATACTCTCTGATCCGATCTCAAGGACCGTACTCAATGTAATCCTGCCTGGGAAGCAGTTCTCCAGTCCCAGCTTGCACAGCACATCTTCTAGAGATGTTTCTGAAAGGGAAGCAGTAACAGGTATACACTTAGCTTACTTTGGAGCAGCAGAGTGTCATTTTTTTTTTACATATAAAAAATGCTTTGTTGTTGACTAGATTTGGAACACATGAGATGCAACAATACCCTATTCAATTCCTATTGGAATGTGAGAAAACTGTGTTCTGAGTGTAGGCTGATTGGTTTATAATGTTGATGCCTGACACTGGCTATTACACTGCAGATGTAATGCCCTGCAGCACCTGTAAGTAGCCTTGAATAAAGACGTCTGCCAAATATATAATTAATAATAGTAATACTACTACTACTACTACTATAATAATAATAATAATAATAATAATAATAATAATAATAATAATAATAATAATAATAATAATAATAATAATAAAGCTGTATGAGCATTGTTTGTGAGCGCATTCTTACATGGCCTGCTGTATTTGGCAAACACCCTTCTAGTCTGTTACTGACTTCAGGTGGTTTGATTTTGACAGACAAAGTCAGTCATTTATTTCTTATTTCAGCAACAAAAAAAAAAGCTATTATTGAATTACGGTCAAGTGTTCTAAGCTGATGTCTTATCATTCTCTAGCAACACTGGACAACAAATTGCCTGAAGTTTAAAAAGCAATAACCCCTCTGTTACTGCTGTATGAGAGTTTATGTCTGTCCTTGAGAATCACAACCTTTAAATAGAGATCAAAACATATCCAGGTGCAACTGTTTCTGTTTCTGCTGATTAAATGGAGCCCCCTGGGTTTAGTGCAGCATGTAACCATTCTATACGGAGTCAGTATGTTGTAGGATATAGGGATTTGCAATCCGTGTTGAAGTCAGTCAGTTCCACTGTTGCATAATTTTAGTGTCAACTTTCAGACACTGGGGGGGGGGGGGGGGGGGTGAGGGGTTGATAGACTCTTTTTATCAAAGGCTTGCTTCAATTAATTCCCGTTTGGCCCTTGAAACAATTATTTAAAATGATACTAACTGTTACTCTCTAGGTCAAGCGTCAGAGCCTTTTCTCCATCACATGTGATTCGTGTATCATCACAAATGTACGAAATACAAGACATACTTGAGCTGGAATGAGAGAAAAAGGAAGTGCTCTGGGTCCCATTCTCCAGCACTGTGGTAACTGTGAAGCTGTACTCTCTCCCAGGTCTCAGCTCAGAGATGACAGTAAAATTAGAGGGTGCAGTAGTGGTCATATCTTGGTCACTCTCATCAGAGCTAGCGTAGATAATGTAAAAGCTGTGTGGGATCTCATCCATATTGCCAGGTCTTCCCCAGCTCAGAGAGACAGAGTCAATATCTACTGAGTCTATCTTTATCTCTCCAGGAGGGGTCACAGACGCGGGGGCAGTGGATGGACTGTTTGTTGGATCCTCCGGAACTGTAGAGTCCAGAGGAGTGGAGATGACAGATGATGTATCTGATGGACATGTGACAGGCGTGTCTCCTGTAATCTCAGGGATATTGTGTGCTGGTGCAGTAGAGGTGACAGGAGACGTGTCTGCTGGACCCTGAGGTTTGTCCTGGTCTTGAGGGTTTGGGATGATGGGAGCTGTAACAGGAAAAACCCCTCCCTGAAGTAAACCCTATGATTTCTTCATTTCTACCTGAAGTTCAGCCTCTTGAGCCCTCTCACCTGGCACGCTCTTCTCTGATGACATCTCAGAGGTTCCTGCAGGGAGCTATTACACAGTGACTAAATTACAGGCATACCTTGCATCTGAAGCAAGCGCAAAATCTAGTGCACTGCTTGCAGTAACAACCTAGGGCAGGGTTTTTGAGTGAGGGCATGTAGAAGGGTGGTGGGTAATTCACTGACACGGGAGACAGAACAGGTGTACTTGGAAACACCACACAGGTGCCCAGTTTTATTCTGAGGTAGGGATTTCTTTTTACCTGCAGAGGGCACTGTTGTCCGTGGCTGTCTACCAACTATGATAGACAGCACCACGGGAATACCAAGGCTGGTAAACAAATTGAATGCGGGCGCACTCACAGATGCTCAAAAAATAATAATGAAAACAGAAGGCGAAAGGAAAAAGGAAAAAAAAAACAGTAATAAAACTGCAAATAAAAAGTGCTGAACTTGGCAGCGTTATCCCGGTCGTCGCTACCCGCACGACCCGGATCACCAACCTACTCTAGCGGCTCCCTCAGCCTGCTATAAACAATATTTCGGGGGTCTGAACAAGGGTTCCCCACTATCACTATCTTTCTTTTGTTTTTTCAATTTCTTTCTCCGGTTTCTTTTCTCCCGGCTGGTTCTCGGTCCTGGACCAGCACTTCCACACACTCAGCGCGTCTAAAAGAGCAGAGCTGAGGAAACAGTAGAGCGTTATGTTATAGGGCTAACAATCTCCCCAAGACCCGCCTCCCAGCCATTCAGAGAGAGGGAAAGTCCACACACCCCCTTTCCCACCTCCCTGTGTCACTGCCATAACTCACAGGCGGTTATTGGACGACTGCTGCCTTCTTCCTGCAGCACTATGAACAAGCCAGCAGAGTCAGCACAGATCTCCCCCTGCTACAGGGCAGTTAAGAAATCAGAGGATTGAATGAAGTTGAAGCTACAGACACAAGAGTTTGTCCTCGATGGTCATACTATACTAATAATAGCTAACAGAAACAGTTTCATGCAAAACCTCTATTTAAGGTTTTATACACAAATCTTGATTTATAATTCTGGCCTCTTAAATTGGACTCTAACGTTTCACAACAGGTGGACTGCTCCACTTTCTGTAGGGGTGTTGTCTCTGTGACAGACAGCGAGAGGATCTGAGCTGTAATCTCCCTCCCGACCCAAGAGGGCGCTAAGCAGAGGTACTTGCACGCCTGTACTGAGACAGACCGGCTTGGAGAGAGGGGCAGAAAAGGAAGTCGGCCATCTTGGTGCAGGGCGGAATTACCATATTAGGGGACAAGATTACTGTGATCAGCTGTGCTGCATTAGACAACTGGCAGGTGTACCGAGTTACGCTGATCATGGGATGGAGTCTCCTGGTATATAAGGGCTGTCATTGTGCAAGTGCAGGGCTTTTGGAGGTAATACTGAACCTGGGTTGCTGAGCCGTTTGTTTGTTTGTTTGCTTGCTACGTGTTTTTGGTTTGTTTACTGTCAGGACCGGGGTCGGAGTGAGTCGTCACAA
>NW_024474961.1:0-45979 GCF_017654505.1 Polyodon spathula
AGGTAGTGCATGAGATTTTTAGTTCTGGGAGTTTGGGTGCTTCAATGAAAGAAGGGATCATTTCACTTTTATTTAAGAAGGGAGACCCTGAGGAGTTAAAGAATTGGAGGCCTGTCACGCTTTTGGGGGTCGACTACAAGCTGATCGCCAAGGTGCTGACGGGCAGATTGAAGAAGGTTATGCCTTCGATTATAAATGAGGATCAAACATGTGGAGTGGAAGGGAGGTCGATCCTCTGGAATCTCCAGCTGATCAGAGATGCTATCTCGTGGGTGCAGGACAGGGCTCTTCCTTTGATGCTGGTCAGCCTTGATCAAGAAAAGGCGTTTGATCGGGTAAATCACGGGTTTTTATTTCGCATTTTAAAAAGATTTGGTTTTGGTGAACACTTTCTAAGGTGGATAAATATAATGTACACAGGTGTGGGTAGTAGAGTTAATTTAAATGGGTTTTTGGGGGAGCTGATTAGGCAAGAGTCAGGGGTAAGGCAGGGGTGCCCCCTGTCTCCATTGCTTTGTTTTGTTTATGGAGCCTTTTGCAGTAGCGGTCAGGGCAGATCAAAATATAGTGGGACTCCAGTTACCTGGCAGTGGGGGGAGCACAGTGAAAATCTCCCAGTATGCGGATGACACAACCCTGTTTTTGAGCACAGAGCACAGTTGGGTGTGGGCCTTGCAGGTCATTGAGCGTTTTGCGCTGGCCTCGGGGTCCAAGCTAAACATCGCAAAATCTACAGTAAAGTTCTTTGGGATATGGAGAGATAGGAAGGATGACCTGGGTGGTTTACAAAATTGCTCTGGGGCACTTAAATTGTTAGGGGTCAGTTTTGATCACGAGGGAAACGAAATGAGGAATTGGTGTGAGAGAATATCTCGGCTGAGGGTTAGACTTGGGCTGTGGAAAACTAGGAACTTGTCTTATAGTGGGAAGGTTTTAGTTATTAAGGCAGACATGCTGCCTTCATTATTATATTTATCGTATGTGTTTCCTATGCCAGCACGGCTTAGGAAGGTTATGACACAGATAACATTTGATTTTGTGTGGGGTGGGAAGTATGAATATATAACGAGGGTCCAGATGTACCAGCCTGTGGAAGAGGGAGGCAGAGATGTCCCTCATATTCCCCTTAAATTGGACTGTTTGTTTTTTTGCAATTTGTGTGTTTCTTTAACTTCGCCTGTTCAGCATAAGTTTCAGTTTTTTGTATTATTTTGGTTTTCCGTGCCCATGAGACGTTTAATTGTGTGGGACAATAGAGTTCCCAAGGCTGAGCAGATGCCAGAGCATTATAAGCATGCTGTAAAGTGGTCTAAAAGGCACGTAGCGTGTCAAGAACGACAGATGTGCTTGAGTCACAGAGAACTATATGGGGCTATTAGGGAAGAACTAGGGAGAGGTAGGGAGCAGGTAGGGTCAAAAAATCTGTGGGTAACAGTTCAGCCTAAGGGGCTGGACAATATTTTAAAGGACCTTAATTGGATGGGGGCTCACAAAAGGTTAGCAGTGAGGGAGGTCCTGTACAGGCACAAGCTGACCAGAAACAAGTTCTGTCCTAGGGACACCTGTATGGCTGAGGAAACACAGAGCCATGTTTTCTGGGACTGTCCATTTGCAGCAGGGGTGGGGGGGGAGATGGGAAAGGTTTTTGATTTGTGTGGAGTTCGGGTGAATCTGTGTTATGAAAAGATTATGTTTGGACTGGTGCTGGGGGGAGTGGGGAAGAGGGTAAATTTTTTGGTTTGGTTGTTAATTTCTTTGGTGAAAAAGGGGCTGTGGGACTCAAGAGGGGTGTTAATAAAATCGAATGTTAAGGGGAGTGTGAGGGGAGTGGTGGAGAGGGTGAAAGGTGATATCAGAGGGAGGGTGAAGTGGGAGGTAGATAAGTGGGGTTTCAATGCAGCAAAGGAGAAGTGGAAAGGTTTAGTGGGTTTGTGAAAAGTGTGTTTAGAATTAGAGATGGGGGTGTCTATGATTAAAGGGATATGGGGGTGGGGGTGGGGTTTTTTTGGTATTGAATGCAATGGTGTATTTTGAAATGTAACGTGTTGTGATTATTGAATGATTATTAATTATAAAAAAAAAAAAAAAAAAAAAAATCTGTTCTTATCAGTTTAATATCTGATACGTCCCCCATAGGGGGACCGTCTATATTAAATGGATTTTTGGAAGCGGGAGATGGAAGCGGGGCTTGCTCCGTCCACTCCACGCATCGACCCGGTATTGCAGTACCTCCGGGAACGGTGCCCATTTCTCAGAAAGGTCAAAAGAGAGAGAGAGAGCGCGAGAGAGAGAGAGAGAGAGAGGAGAGAGAGAGAGAGGAGAGAGAGAGAGAGAAGAGAGAGAGAGAGAGAGAGAGAGAGAGGCACGCTCCTCCTTTCACCCACCCTTACTCCCTCCCTCCTCTCTCTCACGGGGTGGATTTTGAGGGAGGGAGGGGTGGAGGGGAAAGGATCCCTGCGCGCTCTTTTCCCGTTCTTTTTCGTTCTTTTTTTTTTTTTTTTTTTTTTTTTTTTTTCATATTTTCATATTCAGGCAGGCCTAACACACCGCAGCAGGCCAGTGTAGCAGCAGCAGCAGCAGCAAAGCGCCCTTTCGCCGGGGCGGAACGGCAGATGCGTTTTGGGAGGAGTTCCCTGTTTTTGTTTTGCGTGCGTGGCCTCGCTGCCGCTTGGCAGAGGGGAGGGCCTTTGGGCCTTTGGGCCGGCCGGAAGGGCTCGGCCACCAGCAAAGGCACGCTCCGGCTTCTCTACAGCTCGAATGAACCTTTCGCCTTTTACTAAAGATTTCCGTGGAGAGGAGCATTTACGAGTTCGATCCAATTTTTGGACAGCCCTTCCCCTCAGGGAGGGGCTCCACCTGGAGTTTAAAAGCAGAACGAGCACAGAAAGGGCGGTCGCCCCCGTTGGAGCCCGGCACCTTTCCTTCCTTCCTTCCTTCCTTCCTTCCTTCCTTCCTTCCTTCCTTCCTTCCTTCCTCCCTCCGCCCGCCCGAGAAGCAAGTACCACGACTGCTGCGGCGGGCGGCCGCGCCCGGGGCGTTTGGCCAAAACCATTGTGGGCATCGCTTCTCGGCCTCTTGGCTCTGACCAATTGGGTGTGTGGCTTGTCCGCAGCTTATTGGTTGCTGAAGGAAGAGAAGGCGATTGGGTAGTAAGTGGAGCTATGCAATACAGCAGTAGCAAGAATACTATCCGGTTCCAGGTGAAGGATGCTGAGCAGCAGAAATGGGACCGAAAAAGATTCGTCGACGAAATCGTCTTTGGATTGTTGCAGTTAAAGTTGGAAGAGATCCTGTGCCTGCAGGATTATGGGAAGAGAGGACTTTTTGATCTCACCTTGATGAACGAGGACATCTGCTGGGAGAAGAAGGGAGTGTTTGAGCAAAGCCCTATGGAAACAGCGAGTGAGTTCTTTTTTGAACCGATTTTTACTCTGGACTGGAAAACCTTTCATGTTCGCATGAATAGTGCCCAAGTGCCAGAAGAGGAGATCCAGAGCTTTATTGAAAGGTTTTTTGTAGTGAAGCATGGGCTAGTTAAAATAATGGATTCTGCAGGCATTTGGACTAACTGGAGGAAGTTCTATGGGAGGTTCAAGATGGAGCAGAGGAGCGGAACCCATGTAGGCCTGAAACCTGTGTTCTACATCGGGCCGAATAGAGGGATTATCAGGTACGCAGGACAGCCTGATGTTTGTTACAAGTGCTCTGCAGCAGACCACTATGCTGCAGAGTGCACAGAGACTGTTTGCAGGAACTGTAACAAGGTGGGGCACATCAGTAGAGACTGTGGAGAAAAGAAAAAATGCAATCTTTGTGGGGCAATGGATCACCTGTATAAAGACTGCGAAAAGAGGTCAAGGAGCTATGCTGAAGCAGCAGCAGGAGGAGGGAAAGAGAAAAAGCAGAGCCAAGAGACAAAACAGAAGGAGAAGGAGGAGAAGCAACAACCTGGAGCTAAGAAGAGTGGAGAGCCTGACAGACAGAAAGCTAAAACTTTTGAGTCTGGAACACAAAAGAGTGTTGGGGGTGGAGCTCAGACAGAAGGAGGCGAAATGGCGGGAAAATCAAAGCCGGAACAG
The DNA here is from genome assembly GCF_017654505.1 of Polyodon spathula. Classification (NCBI taxonomy): domain Eukaryota; kingdom Metazoa; phylum Chordata; class Actinopteri; order Acipenseriformes; family Polyodontidae; genus Polyodon; species Polyodon spathula. The sequence goes on from NW_024474961.1 coordinate 4,080, forward strand.
ACAAAAGAAAGGGGAGGAGTCCTGGGAAAAAAGGAGGAGGGAGGCCTTCAGGTGTCCACTGATGAGTCCATTCCTGTTCCAATGGAGGAAGAGGGAGGAGAGGTGCAGAGGAAGAGGAAGGAGAGAGACGGGAATGAGGAGTGGGTCAGGGAGGGCCAATCGAGAAGCAGGAGTGGAGGAGAGGAAAGCGTAACAGAGGACCTGGGAAGTGAAGCAGAGTCAAGAGGGGTAAGAGGAACAGCTGGTTCGAGTCGGAGTGAGAGTGTGGAGGAAAAAGAGAAAGGGGAAACAGAGAGCCCAAGTTGGGGTGAGAGAATGGAGAAGGAGGAAGTGAAGAAAAATAAAGTGAGTGAGGCGGAGTACCGACAAAAGGAGGAGGCCATAATGAGGACTTTTTGTGGCAAGGAGTTCGCCGAACTTCTGGAGTGGAAGGAGAGGATGAAGAAGGGAAGAATAACAGAGGCGGAGTGGAACCGTTATGAGGAAGAGAGGCGGAAAGTTTTTTTTGAGGCGTTAAAGAGGGGGAACGCTAGGAAAAAATAATGTTCTTGGTTTTCTTAGGAGGTGTATTTAGAGGTGGAGGGGTTATGTAAACGGTGTATTTAGAATTAGAGATGGGTGGGTGAGTGGGATTGTGTTTAGAGGAGTATTAGTATTTTTTTTGAATATTTGCATATATGTAAATTGAAAGGGATTTTTCTTGTGCCGTTAGATTATATGTTTAGTTTCTTAGTTATTGTTTTATATGTATTAGACAGATTTTGATTGTATGTTTTAGTTTTGTAATGATAATAAGTTTGTGTTTTTGAAATGTATAAACGAATTGTTTTTTTGTGAAGTATTATTTAGTTTTTGTAATGGATAAGGATTTGTGGTTTACAGTTTGTATTTATTGTTTGTGTTCAAAAACTTTTCGAAAAGATTTATACTATTTATAAAAAAAATAAAAAAAAAAAAAAAAAAAAAAAAATCTGTTCTTATCAGTTTAATATCTGATACGTCCCCCATAGGGGGACCGTCTATATTAAATGGATTTTTGGAAGCGGGAGATGGAAGCGGGGCTTGCTCCGTCCACTCCACGCATCGACCCGGTATTGCAGTACCTCCGGGAACGGTGCCCATTTCTCAGAAAGTCCAAAGAGAGAGAGAGAGAGAGAGAGAGAGAGAGAGAGAGAGAGAGAGAGAGAGAGAGAGCGAGAGAGAGAGAGAGAGAGAGCCCACCCTAACCCTCCCTCCCTCCCCACCTCCCCTTTCCTGGGACGCGCCGTTTTCCCGCTCTTTTCGTTTTTTTTTTTTTTTTTTTTTTTTTTTCATATTTCATATTCAGGCAGGCCTAACACACGCAGCAGGCCAGTGTAGCAGCAGCAGCAGCAGCAAAGCGCCCTTTCGCCGGGGCGGAACGGCAGATGCGTTTTGGGAGGAGTTCCCTGTTTTTGTTTTGCGTGCGTGGCCTCGCTGCCGCTTGGCAGAGGGGAGGGCCTTTGGGCCTTTGGGCCGGCCGGAAGGGCTCGGCCACCAGCAAAGGCACGCTCCGGCTTCTCTACAGCTCGAATGAACCTTTCGCCTTTTACTAAAGATTTCCGTGGAGAGGAGCATTTACGAGTTCGATCCAATTTTTGGACAGCCCTTCCCCTCAGGGAGGGGCTCCACCTGGAGTTTAAAAGCAGAACGAGCACAGAAAGGGCGGTCGCCCCCGTTGGAGCCCGGCACCTTTCCTTCCTTCCTTCCTTCCTTCCTTCCTTCCTTCCTTCCTTCCTCCCTCCCTCCGCCCGCCCGAGAAGCAAGTACCACGACTGCTGCGGCGGGCGGCCGCGCCCGGGGCGTTTGGCCAAAACCATTGTGGGCATCGCTTCTCGGCCTCTTGGCTCAGATCAAGTGTGTGGCTTGACCGCAGCTCGATTTGTGAAGTGATCGGTAAGGTATCGGTTTCGGTAAGGTAAGGTAAACGGGAGCAACGTTGGTTGCTGGTATCTGAAGTCTGGTAGGAGAGGAGCAGGGCAGGCGGCAGTCCAGGAGCCAGGTTGTGGAGCAGGTAAGGGGGACCCTTTTGAGGGCACCTTATCTGCTGTTTATTCTCTTATTGCCAGATACTTTGCTTTATTTTGGCTTGGCCAAATCTAAAAATTTAATTCTGTTTGTGTGTAAGGTTGTTTTGTATAGTTAAGATGGCGTCCCCGAGGTTTGCGGCACGTCGCTTTAACTGTATTAGAATTTCTTTGAAGGATGAGGAGAGAGGAGAGGGGAAGGAAGTAGGATTAGATAGGCTTGAGTTTTCAAGATCGGTGCTGCAAAAGAAATTGGGTTTCAAGCCAGAGCAGCTGAACTGTATTATCACTGTGGGGAATGGGAGCACTTGGGATGTCAGTTTTAGGGATGTGTCTGACCTACAGAAATGTCACCTTTTGTTTACGGCAGGGAAAGATGATCAACAGTTGAGAAAGTTCCAAGTAACAACCTTGACTGATGTTGCTAGAAGGGTGGTGATTGTGAGGATGGGGTCGGAGACTGTGCAGGGAGAGGATGTGTGTATGTGGTTGAGGAAGTATTGTTTGGTGCATGGGGGTGCAGAGAAAGTGAGGGATAGTGATGGGGTATGGAATGGTGCTTGGAGGGTGCGTGTAAGTCTGTGGCCAGATCCGAATGGGTATGAGGGGTATAGAATCATTCCCTCTGAAATAGTGCTGGGGATGGATAGGGGTTATGTGCATTATTTTAGGCAACCCAAATTGTGTCGGAAGTGTGGGGCAATGGGTCACTTGGCGGCGGGGTGCACAAAAATTATATGTTATGTGTGTAAAGGTGAGGGGCATGTGGCGAGTGAGTGTCAGGAGAGAAGGAAGTGCAGTTTATGTGATAGTAGTGAACATCTTTTTATGCACTGTCCAGCCTCTTTTGCTAACAAAGCAAAGAGGGATGAGGAGAGGGAGAGGGAGAAGAGGGAGAGGGAGAGGGAACAGAGGGAGGAGGAGGAGGAGGAAAGGGATAGGGGAGGGAAGGAGAAAGAAAGGAAGGGGGGTAAGGAGGGGAGGGAGGATAGGGGACAGCAGGAAGGGAGGGGAAAGAGGAAGGAGAGCATGGAGGGGGGAGGGACGGGAGGTGAGCGCCTGGGGGAAGGGGAGAGTGAGAGTGGAGAGGATGAGGGGGAAGGGCAGGCACCTGGGGTGGGAGAGCAGAGAGGGAGTGAGGGGGAGGAGGAGATGGATCAGGAGGAAGGACAGAAGGAGGGAATTTCTTTGGCAGCAGATCTGCAGGTCACGGAGTCAGAAGAGGATAGTGAGGGTGTTGGAGAGGTGTCAAATAAGAGTGAGGGAGAGGTAGACTCCTCAGGTATTCAGGACGGGAGCCCCATCCCGTGTGGCCAGGCACATCAGGAGAGATATGTGGTGGGTAATATAGACAGTGGAGCTGAGGGGGAGTCTAGTGAAGAGGAGATAGAGGTGGAGGAGGAGGAGGAAGAGGTGGGAGGGACTCTAGATGAAGAACAAATGGAGCAGGAGAGAGCTTCATGGAAAAGGAAATTGGAGAAAAGGGAAGAGGTGAGGTGTGGTATGAAAGTTGGTAAAAGGGGGAAAAAGGAAAGAAAGGAGGACAGTAAGCAAGCTAGGCAGGAGACTCCGGTTTCTCCTAGCTCTGACTCCTCTGTGTTGAGTGATAGGTCTTATGGTGGGAGGGGTGTGGACCCTGGGGACACCTCCTTTTTGGATGATGAAAACGTGCGGCAGTTCTCCGATAGCACGGGGATAGGGCCGAGTAAAATGTTGTGAGAAAACTTGCTCATCTTTTGTTGTTCTACATGGCACTGACAATAGCAACAGTCAATGTGAGGAGTGTAAAGGGTAGTGTGAGATGTAGAACAGTGTTGGATTCCTTGTGTGCTGTGAAGGCGGATGTCCTCTTCTTGCAGGAGTGCGGCATCCCGTTTAAGGAGTGTTACAGTGATCTGGAGAGTCTGTGGAAGTGTGGTGCGTCTGTGTGGTCCGGGACGAATGTGTGTAAGAATGCGGGTGTGGCTGTGTTATTTAAAGGTAAAAACATTGAAATAAAAAGCAAGACGGTGGTGGAGGGTGGGAGAGCTGTGGTTGTGGATGTGGAATGGATGGGGAAGGAGGTGAGACTCATTAATGTCTATGCCTCGCCAGAAAAGAATGAGAGAGCTGAGATGTTTGAGAGGATGAGAGGTTTCGTGATAACATCTAAGACGGTAGTGTGGGGAGGTGACTTTAATTGTATGCTGAGTGGGAGTGATAGGAAGGGGGAGGGCATCAAAAAGCTGGACAAAACATCCAAGATTCTGGGGGGTATTATAGGTGATGCCCGGTTGGTCGATGGGTTCAGGAGGGTGAACCCGGGTGTGCCGGGCTACACATGGTTCGATGCAGCAGGGGCTAGGGCTTCGAGAATTGATTTTATTCTGGCCTCGAGGGAGGTGGAGTGGGTGCTGTGTGAGTGTGTGCCTGTGTTTTATTCTGACCATGTGTTGTTGCGTGCTGAACTCAAGCTGGAGGGGGTGTGTGAGAAAGGGAAAGGGGTGTGGAAGTTGAATGTGAGTGTGTTGAAAGATAAAGAAATAAGGAATGAGTTTGAAGAGCGATACAGGGAGTGGCAGTCTTTGAAAGTGATGTTTGATTCGATTGGTGAGTGGTGGGAGTGTGTGAAAACAAAAATCAAAGGTTTCTTTATAGGGGTGGGAGTAAGGAGAGCAAGAAGGGGGAGGAGGAGGGCATATGGACTGCAAAGGAAATTTGAGAGGCTGTTTGAGTTGGCAGGTATGGGATGGGATGTGACAAGTGAGATTGGTGCAGTTAAAAGTGAACTGAAAGATCTGTATGAAAGCAAAATGAAAAGGATGATCGTTGAGAGCAAGGTGCGGCACATGGAGGAGAATGAGAAGTGTTCGCGATACTTTTTTAAGAAAGTGATGGATGGGTGCAAGTTGATGAGTGGTTTGAGGGATGAGAGTGGGATTGTAAGGAAGGAAACAGATGGCATGCTTGAGGTGGCTGAAAGGTTTTATAGTAACCTGTATGAAAGGAAAGTGATAGACGAGAGTATGGTATGTGAGATGTTGGATGGGTTGGATGTGGGTGTGGATGAGGGAGAATCACTGGAGGGTGAGATCTCCCTGCAGGAGGCTGCTGCTGCCATGGGGTCCTTCAAAGATGGGAAGACTCCTGGCGGGGACGGTCTCCCGAGAGAGTTTTACATGGCGTTTTGGGGGGTGATTGGGCCTGACATTGTGGATGTTTTTAATGAAATTGTTGTTAAAGGGGCGATGCCCTTGTCTTTCAGGCAGGGGATCATCACCCTGGTTTTTAAGAAAAATATGAAAGAGGATTTGAAGAACTGGAGACCCTTGACCCTCTTGAATGTCGACTACAAGTGTTATGCAAAAATTTTAACTCTAAGAATGAGGTCTGTAATTGCTGATGTGATTCATCCAGACCAGACCTGTGGCGTTCCAGGGCGGAAGATCACGGACAGCCTTATCCTACTGAGAGATTCGGTCCTTTTTGCACAGGACCGTAAGGTGCCGGTATGTCTTTTGAATTTGGATCTGGAAAAGGCATATGACAGGGTCTCTCATGAGTTTATGCTCAGGGTTTTGAAGAAAATGGGGTTCTCTGGAAAAACTGTTAAGTGGGTAAGTCTTCTCTATAGTGATATAGGAAGTAGGGTTAGTATTAATGGGAAGCTATCCGGTCAAATTGATATTAAGTGTGGAGTAAGACAGGGCTGTCCGCTGTCCCCCCTGCTTTTTATTTGCTGTATAGAACCTTTGGCTCAGGCCCTTCGCAAGGATAAGATGATCAGGGGGCTGACTATCCCTGGGGGTGGAGGAGCTGAGGCAAAGTGTTTGTTGTACATGGATGACGTGAATGTGTTGTGCGTGGATGAGTATGCAATCAAGCGATCCTTGGTTCAGTGTGAACGCTTTTGTGTGGCCTCGGGGTCTAAATTGAACCGTGGGAAGTCGGAGTGTATGTGTTTTGGAGAGTGGAAGTGTGTGCCTGAGATTGGGTTATGTGTGAGAACGGATTTTATCAAAGTTTTAGGTGTGAAAATTGATGCCACAGGATCTGGTCTCAGCAATTGGGTCGACGTCGCGAAGAGGGTCGGACAGAAGCTGGGTCTCTGGGGGCTGAGGTCCTTGTCGCTGGAGGGGAAGGTGCTGGTGGTGAAGGCTGTGATCCTTCCTCTGCTGCTGTATGTGGGGGTGGTGTTTCCGCCCACAAGGTCTGTGATTGTCTGCCTGAAGAGGAAGGTTTTTACTTTTTTTTGGGGGTCCAAGTGGGAGCGCCTGAAGAGGGAGGTAGTGTGCAGGGGAGCAGAGAAGGGTGGGAAAGGGCTCCCCGATTTAGAACTGTTTTTATTTACGCACAGTTTTTGCAGGCACCTGGAAATGGTTTTGAGTAACAGGTGTAAAGGGGCACTGTTTGTTCGGTTTTTTCTGGGGCCTTACTTAAGATTTTTAGGAATTTTAAAGATTCCGTTGAGTGTGCCCACTGCTTTCCAGATGCCTTTTATCTATACTGCTCTTAAAACCTTTGTAAAGAAGAGACAGTTGGAGAGTATGGAGAAGGATATCCTTTTAAACCCCAAAAAATGTTTTGCTCTTGTGCAGGAGAGAGAGGATATGTGCCCTGTGAGGGGATCCCTAGGAGAACCCAGTGTGGCGTGGAGGAATGTTGCCCATCCTGCCCTGATGAACCGACACAAAGATCTGGCCTGGCAGGTAGTCCACGAGATCTTGCCAGTGAGAGCAGTTATGTTTGCTCGAGGCATGGGGAAGTCCCCTAGATGCCCTGTTCAGGGCTGTGGGGCAGAAGAGACGGCACGTCATCTGCTGTGGGAGTGCGAGGCTGCCAGACGGCTGTGGAAGAAGGCGACCCCCCTGTTGGCTGTGTTATCGAAGACCGCCGTGAAAGAGCAGCTGGTTCGGTATGGGCCAAAGAAAAATGAGAAAGGATCATGGCAGCTCTGGTGTGCAGTGAACTGTTTTAAAGAGGCTCTTTTCAGAGCCAGGAACCTGCTCATTTTTTCAAAAGAGTTGGGCTGCCATGAGACGTACGAAATAGGTCTGAGTGCTGTCAAGGACTATGTGTCCAGGGATGCTAACAGGAGGGGTCGTGAAGAAGCGGAGGAGGTCTGGCAGCTGAAGAGATGGCCGGGTGGTGCTGGTGCCAGGGTCAGGTCGGAGTGGTTGGGCTCATCTGGGCAGGGTCAGGATGTTGTTTAAGGGCATGCTCTCTTGTGCACAAATAAAGGGGTTGATTTTAAAGTGTCTGTATTGTTATATTGTGTTTGAGAATCTGTGTGTAATATGTTTGTGTCATTGGTGATTGTATTTTGTGTATTTAAAAAAAAAAAAAAAAAAAATTGTTAAAATGTATATGATTATTGGGAATGATTGGAAAATTTGAATTTATATACAATAAAAAAAAAAAAAAAAAAATCTGTTCTTATCAGTTTAATATCTGATACGTCCCCCATAGGGGGACCGTCTATATTAAATGGATTTTTGGAAGCGGGAGATGGAAGCGGGGCTTGCTCCGTCCACTCCACGCATCGACCCGGTATTGCAGTACCTCCGGGAACGGTGCCCATTTCTCAGAAAGGTCAAAAGAGAGAGAGAGAGAGAGAGAGAGAGAGAGAGAGAGAGAGCGAGAGAGAGAGAGAGAGAGAGAGAGAGAGAGAGAGAGAGAGAGAGAGGAGAGAGACCCTCCCTCCCTCCCTCCCCCCTCCCTCCCCTTTCCTGGGACGCGCCGTTTTCCCGCTCTTTTCGTTTTTTTTTTTTTTTTTTTTTTTTTTTTTTTTCATATTTCATATTCAGGCAGGCCTAACACACGCAGCAGGCCAGTGTAGCAGCAGCAGCAAAGCGCCCTTTCGCCGGGGCGGAACGGCAGATGCGTTTTGGGAGGAGTTCCCTGTTTTTGTTTTGCGTGCGTGGCCTCGCTGCCGCTTGGCAGAGGGGAGGGCCTTTGGGCCTTTGGGCCGGCCGGAAGGGCTCGGCCACCAGCAAAGGCACGCTCCGGCTTCTCTACAGCTCGAATGAACCTTTCGCCTTTTACTAAAGATTTCCGTGGAGAGGAGCATTTACGAGTTCGATCCAATTTTTGGACAGCCCTTCCCCTCAGGGAGGGGCTCCACCTGGAGTTTAAAAGCAGAACGAGCACAGAAAGGGCGGTCGCCCCCGTTGGAGCCCGGCACCTTTCCTTCCTTCCTTCCTTCCTTCCTTCCTTCCTCCCTCCCTCCGCCCGCCCGAGAAGCAAGTACCACGACTGCTGCGGCGGGCGGCCGCGCCCGGGGCGTTTGGCCAAAACCATTGTGGGCATCGCTTCTCGGCCTCTTGGCTCAGATCAAGTGTAGTATCTGTTCTTATCAGTTTAATATCTGATACGTCCCCCATAGGGGGACCGTCTATATTAAATGGATTTTTGGAAGCGGGAGATGGAAGCGGGGCTTGCTCCGTCCACTCCACGCATCGACCCGGTATTGCAGTACCTCCGGGAACGGTGCCCATTTCTCAGAAAGGTCAAAAGAGAGAGAGAGAGAGAGAGAGAGAGAGAGAGAGAGAGAGAGAGAGCGAGCGAGAGAGAGAGAGAGAGAGAGAGAGAGCCCCACCGTCCCTCCCTCCCCACCTCCCCTTTCCTGGGACGCGCCGTTTTCCCGCTCTTTTCGTTCTTTTTTTTTTTTTTTTTTTTTTTTTTTTTTTTTTTTTTTTTCATATTTCATATTCAGGCAGGCCTAACACACGCAGCAGGCCAGTGTAGCAGCAGCAGCAAAGCGCCCTTTCGCCGGGGCGGAACGGCAGATGCGTTTTGGGAGGAGTTCCCTGTTTTTGTTTTGCGTGCGTGGCCTCGCTGCCGCTTGGCAGAGGGGAGGGCCTTTGGGCCTTTGGGCCTTTGGGCCGGCCGGAAGGGCTCGGCCACCAGCAAAGGCACGCTCCGGCTTCTCTACAGCTCGAATGAACCTTTCGCCTTTTACTAAAGATTTCCGTGGAGAGGAGCATTTACGAGTTCGATCCAATTTTTGGACAGCCCTTCCCCTCAGGGAGGGGCTCCACCTGGAGTTTAAAAGCAGAACGAGCACAGAAAGGGCGGTCGCCCCCGTTGGAGCCCGGCACCTTTCCTTCCTTCCTTCCTTCCTTCCTTCCTTCCTCCCTCCGCCCGCCCGAGAAGCAAGTACCACGACTGCTGCGGCGGGCGGCCGCGCCCGGGGCGTTTGGCCAAAACCATTGTGGGCATCGCTTCTCGGCCTCTTGGCTCAGACAAGTGTATGTGGCTTGACCGCAGCAGTTGTTGGTGAAGTGATCGCGCTTTCTAGGCGTTTTTTGAAAATTATAGAAGGTGGTTTTGGTGTTAACTTGTTTCTTTGTTAGTTTTTTTCCCAGGTGCCCCGGATTCTTTTTTGTGGAAAGGAGAGAAAAGAACAGAGGAGAGAGAGAGGAGTCTTTGCTTTTTGGGGGTAGGGCCCTTCGGGGTTTCCTTCATTGTGTTTTATTTGTTGTATATTTGGTTACTTTTTTCTGGTAAAGATGTCTACATATATGTCTGGTGTGAGGCGCTTTAACTGTGTTAGGTTTGCAGTGAGACAGGCTTATTTAGAGGGTGAAGGGAAGTTAGAATTGAGTAGGTTAGAGTTCTCAAGGAATGTTTTGCAGGGTTTGTTCAGTCTTGTTCCATGTGAGGTGAACTGTATTATTTCTGTGGGGAAGGGGAATGTGTGGGAGGTGAGCTTTAGCACAGAGGCGGTGTTGAATCGGTTTTGGGGTAAGTATGAGCTGTTAACTGGGCATGATTTGCTAAGGAAATTTGAGGTGACTGCTTTGTCGGACAATAGACGAAAGGTGGTGGTGGTAAGAATGTTCAATGAGTCTGTAGAAGGGGCAGATGTAAGAACATGGCTGTGCAGGTACTGCAACGTACTGAGGGCTCCAGCTAGAGTGGAGGATGCGGACGGAATATGGAATGGGTCGTGGAGGGTGCTAGTGGAGCTGCATCCGAAGCCAGGGGGGTATGGAGGCCTGAGGCATATTCCATCAGATATTGCACTAGGTGCAAACCGGGGGTTTGTCCACTATCAGGGCCAGCCAAAACTTTGTAGAAGGTGTGGAGAGTTGGGGCACCTGGCAGTAGCCTGCGATAAAGTAGCATGCCATATTTGTAAAGAGCTTGGTCATGTGGCCTCTGAATGCTCAATAAGGAGGGCCTGTAATTTGTGTGGTAGTCAGGACCATTTTTTCAGGGAGTGCCCAAACTCTTTTGCAAATAAAGTTAAAACAAACAAAGATAAGGGGAATGAGAATGTAGGGGAGAAGGAGGCAGAGGAGCTGGAGAGAACAGATTTGGCAAAGAATGAAGCCAGTCAAGCGGTTTCTGTGTTGGTGGAGGATTTGTGTGTTTCTCAATCTGAGGATGAAGCGGTTGAGTTTCAGACTGTACACAGGGAGGTGATTGGTGGAGGAAGTGGTGAAAGGGCTGATGGGAAGGCTGGTGAAGCAACAAGTAAGGAGAGGGAGGAAGGGAGGGTCTTTGTGGGAGGGGAGGAGAATGTAAATACAGGGGGTGTGATTGTGGGGGAAGGGAAAGAAATGGGAGAGCAAAGTGGGACAAGGGCAATTGAGATGTTTGAAGAAAAGGAGGAGGATAGTGAAACAGAAGGTAGTGAAATGGAGGAAGGTTCGGAGGGGGACGTGTCCGATACGGGGAGTGTAGTGGAGACGGGGACAGGACAAAAGGTCAGGGGGAAGGAAAAGAAAATAGAGAAGAGGAAAATGGAGGAAGAACAGGAGAAGAGAGGGAAAAACAAAAAAGGACGTAAAAAGAAAATAGAGACAGAAGGGAACGATCAGGAAGGGGGAAGTGGGTGTGGTTTTTTGGCTTCCTCTCCCACTATAGACTCCCCTTTGAGTGAGAGGACGTTTTCTCCGGGGGAACAGGATTATGGGGGACAAGAGTATGTGGGGAGTGAGAATGAGAGGAATTTTGAGGAGGTGTTACAGGCAGGGTCTTTACACAAGTAGTAGAGATGACTGTGTGTTTTATATCTTCTGATGGCTATGAATCTTTCTGTGGCTTCTGTGAACGTCAGGAGCATAGTTAGCTCAGTTAGGAGCATGTCTGTTTTAGATTATTTGAAGGGAATCGATGCAGATATCATGTTTCTGCAGGAATGTGGAATTGGTTTTAGTAAAGAATATAAGCATTGGGAGGAAAGGTGGACGGTGGGGGAGTCAGTGTGGTCCGGAACAAACGAAAATAGGAATGCCGGGGTGGCAATTTTATTGAAAACTAAGAAGTGTGCAATAAAAGAAAGCATGGTTATAATGGATGGAAGGGCATTAATGGCGAGAGTTTTATATGGTGGGAAAGAACTCATCTTAATTAATGTTTATGCATCACCGGACAAAGAGGAGAGATTTGCCTTGTTTAATAGGTTAAGACCTTTTTTAGTTACAGCATTACCAATCTTAATGGGGGGTGACTGGAACTGTGTCCTATCTTCAAAGGATAGGCAGGAGGGGTTGAAAGGTTTTAAATTAGACAAGACATCCGGGCTGTTACTGCAGATCGTTAAAGATTTTAAATTGATAGATGTGTACAGATCCTTAAATGTCAAGGGAGGTTTCACTTGGTTTAGCCCCCAGGGGAAGAGCAAGTCAAGAATCGATATGGTGTTTATGACAGGGGATATAAAGTGTACACAATGTGTGTTGACACCAGTCTTTTTCTCCGACCACCTGATGGTGAGTGGGAAGTTCGATTTAGGGGTGGTAGTAGAAAACAAAAGGGGAATATGGAAACTAAACACAAAGTTGTTAAGAGAGAAAGGAATTAAGGAAAGGTTCAAAGAATGGTATGAGGGGTGGAGGAGCTTAAAAGGATTTTATAACACAGAGGCAGAGTGGTGGGAGATGGTGAAAACAAAGATCCAGAATTTTTTTATTGGTGAAAGTAGAAGTAAGGTGCAAAAGGAAAAGATGAAGTACAAAATACTGCAAATAAAGCTGCAAAGATTGTTTACGCAGGCAAGGGCAGGGGCGGAGGTCTTCCAGCAGATTGCAGAAACAAAAAGGAAAATACAAGAGGTGTTTAAAAGGAAATGTGACAGGGTTATATTCTTAAGCAAAGCAGAATGCCTGGAAAATAATGAGAAATGTACAAGGTTCTTTTTTAAAAAGGTGGTGGAGAGAAAGAAAGGCATGGCAGGATTGAAGGGGGAGGATGGGAAAACAAGGACGGAGCAGGGGGAAATACTGGAGGTGGTAGAAAACTTTTATGGACAGCTGTACGAAGAGAAAGAAATAGACGAGGGGAGATGTAATGACCTTTTAAAAAACATTGATAAGGTTTTACAGGGGGTGCAAACAGAAAATATGTGTGTGGATTTCACTGTTTTAGAAATGGAAAGTATAGCCAAGTCTTTTAAGTTGAATAAAACACCAGGGGGAGATGGACTGCCAATAGAATTTTATATTGAATTTTGGGATGTCTTAAAATTTGATTTATTAGTTTTATTCAGGGAGATTTGTAATGCTGGAGAAATGCCCCCTTCCTTTCGGAGGGGAATCATCACACTCCTACACAAGAAAGGTGACAGAGAAGACCTAAAGAACTGGCGTCCAATCAGCCTGCAGAACACAGACTACAAACTACTAGCAAAGCTCATTACCTGCAGAATGAAGAAGGTTATCGATACTGTCATTCACCCGGACCAGGTATGTGCAGTCCCGGGGAGGAGGATAATGGACAGCCTGATACTCATGAGGGACACTATCGGTTATGCCAGGGAGAGGGAGCTCCCGCTTTGCGTCCTGAATTTGGACTTAGAAAAGGCATACGATAGGATTGCGCACAAGTACATGTTTGGTGTATTGTCCAAAATGGGGTTTCCGATCAGGTTCGTGAATTGGATTAAAATCTTGTATTCAGAGATCGAAAGTGTTATTTTGGTAAATGGGAGCACGACCAAACCAGTTAAGATTCGGAGTGGGGTGCGCCAAGGCTGTCCTTTATCACCTCTATTATTTATTTGTTGCATGGAACCGCTAGCAAACGCAATCAGGGCTGAAAGGTTAATCAGTGGACTGTTTATACCTGGTAGCAAAGGGGATCAAGTAAAGTGTTTACTATACATGGATGATGTATCGATTGTCTGTCGAGATGAGCTCTCCATTGTGAAGGCTTTGGAGCGGACCGAAGATTTCTGCAGTGCTTCGGGGTCAAAACTGAACAGGAACAAGAGTGAGTGTATGCTGTTTGGAAGGTGGGGCAGAGTACCCAGTATAGATTTGTGTTTTAAAACAGATTGTATTAGGATGCTGGGAATCAAAGTGAACGCACAGGGGTCTGGACAGAAGAGCTGGGAAGAGGTGACGAGTAAGGTGTCCCAGAAACTGGGTCTGTGGAGTCTCAGGGAGCTATCTTTTGAAGGTAAAAGACTAATTTTAAAGGCAGTGATTTTACCAATGTTATTGTACGTGGCTATTGTGTACCCCCCATCTAGGGACGTTTTAAGAATTTTAACAAGAAAGGTGATGTGCTTCTTCTGGGGAATGAAGTGCGAGATGTTAAGAAGGGAGGTTGTGTACAGGAGTGTGAGGTGTGGAGGAAAGGGGATCCCGGACTTGGCACAAACCTTGCTGCTGAGGTTCACGTGGGTGCATGTGAACTTGTGTTTGTTCGGGAAGTGTAAGGCTGCCTGTTTTGTAAAGTTTTATTTGGGGGGATCTTTAAGAGCTTTTAAAATGTTTCACTCTTCCTTGTCGGTGCCCTTGTCAGAAGATTTGCCCTACTGTTATAACAAAATAAAGAAAACTTTACAGGCACAAGTTTTAACAGAAATCGAACCCGAGGCATGGAAAGAATCCCGGAAGGTCTTGGCAATTGTGAAGGACAGAGATAAAATGTGCGATATTTCCTTTTTTCACCCACAGGTTGTGGAAGGAATTTGGCGACAGGTGGCTCATCCGAGCCTCTTGAACCGACACAAGGACCAGGCTTGGCAGGTGGTACACCAGATTCTCCCGGTAAGAGCTGTCATGCACCGAAGATCGCTGGCCAAGAACCCGAGATGCCCTTTTGAGGGCTGCCGGGCAGAAGAAACAGTGGAACACCTACTCTGGGGCTGTGTGCAGGCCCAGAAAGTCTGGAAGGAGGCAAGGGGGCTGATCGGGAGTTTCATGGACTATGACCAATTGGAGAGCAAACACGTCTTGTACGGTATAACCCCGAGCAAAACAAATAAGAAGGATGGGGTGTGTTTATGGATTGTCATAAATTGTGTCAATCATGCTCTGTGGGCTACAAGAAACGTGTTGGTCTTCAAGAAGAAATACATGGATGGAAAGGAGTGCATGAAATTGGCCTGCCGCAGCCTCAGCGAGTACCAGCTTCGGGACGGGATACTGGAAGGGCATGACAGCGCGAGGAAGAAGTGGCGTGGCAGCTGGTGTGCCCTTGCGGGCCGGTCTGGAGTTGGTTAGGGGGCTCACAATAGGGGGTGAAGCAGATTATTTATGACACATACTCTGGTTTTCACAATTGAGTGAGTGAGGTTTTAAACAGTTTTACGGTACCTGCCTGTATTAATGTGCTTTAATTTTTACAATCAATAGACTATGAGTTTACCTGTGCAATGGATGTATCATGAAATGTAGATGTTTTACCAGGGTTTTAAACTGTTAGAAAATAGGATATCTTGCTGTCATGTTTCTAGTTGCATGTATAATGGGATGCAACCATAGTTTTAGAGTGCTGTAAAGTATAATGTTTGAAAATGACTGATTTTTTAAATGTTATAACTGTGAACAACACTGTATTGTAGTGAGAAGATTAAATAAAATTATATTTTCCAAAAAAAAAAAAAAAAAAAAATCTGTTCTTATCAGTTTAATATCTGATACGTCCCCCATAGGGGGACCGTCTATATTAAATGGATTTTTGGAAGCGGGAGATGGAAGCGGGGCTTGCTCCGTCCACTCCACGCATCGACCCGGTATTGCAGTACCTCCGGGAACGGTGCCCATTTCTCAGAAAGGTCAAAAGAGAGAGAGAGAGAGAGAGAGAGAGAGAGAGAGAGAGAGCGAGCGAGCGAGCGAGAGAGAGAGAGAGAGAGAGAGAGAGAGAGCCCCACCCTCCCTCCCTCCCCCCCCCCCTCCCCTTTCCTGGGACGCGCCGTTTTCCCGCTCTTTTCGTTCTTTTTTTTTTTTTTTTTTTTTTTTTTTTTTCATATTTCATATTCAGGCAGGCCTAACACACGCAGCAGGCCAGTGTAGCAGCAGCAGCAAAGCGCCCTTTCGCCGGGGCGGAACGGCAGATGCGTTTTGGGAGGAGTTCCCTGTTTTTGTTTTGCGTGCGTGGCCTCGCTGCCGCTTGGCAGAGGGGAGGGCCTTTGGGCCTTTGGGCCTTTGGGCCGGCCGGAAGGGCTCGGCCACCAGCAAAGGCACGCTCCGGCTTCTCTACAGCTCGAATGAACCTTTCGCCTTTTACTAAAGATTTCCGTGGAGAGGAGCATTTACGAGTTCGATCCAATTTTTGGACAGCCCTTCCCCTCAGGGAGGGGCTCCACCTGGAGTTTAAAAGCAGAACGAGCACAGAAAGGGCGGTCGCCCCCGTTGGAGCCCGGCACCTTTCCTTCCTTCCTTCCTTCCTTCCTTCCTTCCTCCCTCCCTCCGCCCGCCCGAGAAGCAAGTACCACGACTGCTGCGGCGGGCGGCCGCGCCCGGGGCGTTTGGCCAAAACCATTGTGGGCATCGCTTCTCGGCCTCTTGGCTCATTTCAAGTGTATGTGGCATGACCGCAGCATTTTGAATATTTGCTGAGAAAGAGAAGGCGCTGGGAGCTGGATGCGATGGCAACGGGAAGGAGAATGCAGAACCTGATCCGGTTTCGATGGAGTGAGGAGTTGGAGAAACAGCTGAGGACCGTGGATGTTGGAGAATGGAAGAATACGCCAGGTGGACGTGAATTTTTCGTTAAGGAAGTGCTGCTGAAAGGACTGAAGCTGGAAGTTAAGTCTATTTTTTGTTTCCAAAATTATGATAAGTTTTTTGATTTAGCTCTATGTAGCGAAGAACTGGCTCGAAATGTGTGGGATGTTTTTCAGCAGAAGAAAAATGAAAGACCTTTTTCAATGTATATTGGAGACCCTTTGTTTGCAAGGGAAGTTCGACCTTTATTTGTTTTTATGTACAACCCCTATGTTGGACAAGAGGATGTTGCACAGTACGTTGGTCGGGTTTGCGATATTATTTCGGGACCTTTTAAAGTTCTTGACCCTGCAGGTATTTGGACTGGGAAATGGAAATTCTTTGTGAGGCTGAAGATTTGTAGTACAAAAGAGGGGGGTATAATACACCCTCCGGGCCAGATACAGATTGGAGGAAACAGGGGTTTTCTATCTTACCCTGGGCAACCAAGGAAATGCTTCAAGTGTGACACTGAAGGACATGAGGCGAGTGAGTGCCAAGTGGTGTTCTGCCAAAAGTGTAGGAGGAAGGGGCATGAAGCGATGGACTGCAACACCCCAAAGAGTTGTAGTATGTGTGGATCTTTCGATCATTTGTACAGAGAGTGTGGGAAGCGTGGTATGGATGGAGAGCGAGCAAATGAGAGTGGTGATGGTGCAAAGAAAGATGGGAGTGAAGAAGGAAAGAGTGGAAGTGGAGGTGGTATGGCTGGTGAGGGAGTAAATGAGGGTGGTGATGGTGCAAAGAAAGATGGGGGTGGAAAGGGAATGAGTGGAGGTGGAAGTAGTATGGATGGTGAGCGAGCAAATGAGTGTGGTGATGGGGTAAAGAAAGATGGGAGTGTAAAGGGGATGTGTGGAGGGAGTAAAAGTGGTGGTCTTGTAGGTAAGGAACATGGTGTGGAGAGAGGTGGAGGGGGTATGAGTGGTAATGTAGTAAAAGGGGGTGCAGATGAGAGTATGTGTGGTGGTGGTGGTGTGGGTGAAGGTGGTGGTGGGGCGGACAAGGTACAAGAGAGTGAGGCGATGGAGGCAACGGAGAGTGGAGTTCAAAGAAAGCGGAAAGAGAGGGAGATTGGAGCTGTGAGCAGTAGTGAAGAGAGTACCAGCGAGGGTGTAGTCGGGCCAAGCTGGTCTGAAAGTGTGGAAGAAGAGGAGGAAAGGAGGAAAAAAAGAATCGAAGACACAAAGGAGAAAAGGAAACAGGAAAAGGAGGCGTACGAACGGCTAACTTGGGCAGAGAAGATGGTAATACAAGAGGAGAAGAAGAAAAAGAAAGGTGTAGAGACTTCTACCTATAGACATACTTTAATGTCTTGTTACTGTGAGAAGGAATTTAGTGAATTAATGATTTGGAATGAAAGACTGAGAAAGGGACCTGCACCGGAGAGTGAGGTACAGAAGTATTGGATTGAGAGGGAGAGGATTTTGCAAGATGCTAGACGGAAAGCAGATATAGCAAGGAGGGAGGCGGAAAAGAAATAGGGGAATATGGTTTTGTTTTTTGGTTTTTTTTTGCTGAATTGTATGTTTGTGTGATGATTATTATAATGAAATGATGTTGGCTATATGTGTTTTTTGAACGTTTTTTGTGGGTTTGTGTTCAGGGGTTGATTTGCATATATGTAAATTTAAAGAAATGGTGTTTTTCAGAATATATGTTAGTTATTGGTTTTATGTATTAGCTAGTCTTTGGTTTAGTGGTTTGGGTTTGTAATGGTAACATGTTCTTGTGGTTTTGGGTGTTTTTGTCTTTGTTATTTGTTATGGTATTGTGGAGTGTAAGTGTTAGTCGTGTAGTTTTTTTTTCAAAGGGTCTGTTTTTTATTGTAAAGTTCTTTATGACTTCGATAATGTGACTGTTTTTGTTCTGTATTGTATTTAGTGGTTTGATTATGTATGAGTATGTTTTTTCTTTGTTTAATGAAAATAAATAAAAACTTTAAAAACAAAAAAATCTGTTCTTATCAGTTTAATATCTGATACGTCCCCCATAGGGGGACCGTCTATATTAAATGGATTTTTGGAAGCGGGAGATGGAAGCGGGGCTTGCTCCGTCCACTCCACGCATCGACCCGGTATTGCAGTACCTCCGGGAACGGTGCCCATTTCTCAGAAAGGTCAAAAGAGAGAGAGAGAGAGAGAGAGAGCGAGCGAGCGAGAGAGAGAGAGAGAGAGAGAGAGAGAGAGAGAGAGAGAGAGCCCCACCCTCCCTCCCTCCCCACCTCCCCTTTCCTGGGACGCGCCGTTTTCCCGCTCTTTTCGTTCTTTTTTTTTTTTTTTTTTTTTTTTTTTTTTTTTTCATATTTCATATTCAGGCAGGCCTAACACACGCAGCAGGCCAGTGTAGCAGCAGCAGCAAAGCGCCCTTTCGCCGGGGCGGAACGGCAGATGCGTTTTGGGAGGAGTTCCCTGTTTTTGTTTTGCGTGCGTGGCCTCGCTGCCGCTTGGCAGAGGGGAGGGCCTTTGGGCCTTTGGGCCTTTGGGCCGGCCGGAAGGGCTCGGCCACCAGCAAAGGCACGCTCCGGCTTCTCTACAGCTCGAATGAACCTTTCGCCTTTTACTAAAGATTTCCGTGGAGAGGAGCATTTACGAGTTCGATCCAATTTTTGGACAGCCCTTCCCCTCAGGGAGGGGCTCCACCTGGAGTTTAAAAGCAGAACGAGCACAGAAAGGGCGGTCGCCCCCGTTGGAGCCCGGCACCTTTCCTTCCTTCCTTCCTTCCTTCCTTCCTTCCTCCCTCCTCCCTCCGCCCGCCCGAGAAGCAAGTACCACGACTGCTGCGGCGGGCGGCCGCGCCCGGGGCGTTTGGCCAAAACCATTGTGGGCATCGCTTCTCGGCCTCTTGGCTCGATCAAGTGCATGTGGCTTGCCCGCAGTGCTTTATTGCCAGAGAAAGAGAAGGCGCAAGGAAGAAAAGAGGATGGCGGAGAACGCAGCTAGACCTCCGGGACCGAGACTGAGGAATACGATTCGGTTATTAAGAAGAGAAGGAACGCCGGAACTGACGAGGACTGAATTCATCAAACAGATACGGGGAGCAGTTAACATCGACAGGAACGAAATCTTCTGCTTACAAGACTTTAAGGCAAGAGGCATTTACGATTTTACTTTTAAGACCGAAGATTATTGCACTAAAGTTTGGAGATGTTTTAAACTGCATGAAGATAAGGTGCCTTTGAACCTGTATATTTTTGAAGCACTTTTTGTACAAGAAGTTAGAACAGTCAACGTCCATATGTATAATCCTTTTGTGCCAGCAGAGGATGTAGCGACTTTTTTGAGCCAGTACTGTACTGTTGTGAGGCCACCAGAAAAACTCTTTGATGAGTTTGGTTTATGGACTGGAACTTGGAAGGTGTGGGCAAGATTTCGTCCCAGTAAGGAGGGATTTGAAGGTGTGAGACATCCGCCTTCATCCTTCTCGATTGGTACAAACAGAGGGTATTTGTTTTATTTTGGACAACCTAAAGTTTGTAGAAAGTGCAATGAGATGGGACATGAGGCGCAGGAGTGCAATGACCTGTATTGCAGGAATTGTGAAAAGAAGGGGCACAGCACGAAGGATTGTAAGGAGAAAAGAAAGTGTAACCTGTGTGGAAGCGCTAACCATTTGTTTTTTAAGTGTCCACAGAGGGCCTCGAGCTATGCTGGGGCCACAAAAGTGGTCAGTAGCGAGGGGTCCAGTGAGGAGGAAGAGTCAGAAGGGGAGGAGGAGACAGAGGAGACAGAAGACAAAACGGACAAGGGAAAGATCGTGGAGGAAATGGTAACAGCGCAAGAACCAGTGTCAACGGAGAAACCAGTGACAACGGAGAAACCAGTGACAATGGAGAAACCAGCAGTGACTTTGGACAAGGAGAGTGCACCAAGACAGCGGAGACAGCCAGTGGAGAAGAGGACAGCGCAGGAAGCAGGAGTGAGCAGGGTTGGGATAACAGCGGGGAAAGAACCGAAGAAGGACTGGGCTGAATGTGTTGAGGAAGCAGAGAAGAAAAGAGAGACTGGTACGGGGAAAACAGGGAAAACTGTTAAAAAGAGCTGATGGCTTTGTGGTTTTGTTAATTTGTAAAGTTATAGAAATGTTTGGAATGGTTTGGTGTTTCTTTTGTTTGTAATTTGTGATAATTACTTTCAGAGTAGTAAGGACATGTGTTGTTTTAGGATTGGTTGATTTGAAATTGGGTGGGTGGGTAATATGTAAATATGTAAATATAGCAATAGTAAAGGGGAATGATTTGTACAGAGTTAGAATTGAATGTGTTTTTTTTTCAATCTTGTGTCATGTATTAGTTATGGTTAGGTTGGGTTTGGTTATGTTTTATAGACCTGTATTATTTGTTTTGTAATGTGAGATGTAAAGTACTAGTTAAAATGGAGAATGATTTGCATATATGTAAAGTATATGTGTGCTTTTTGTTTCTTGAATGGTTTTTTTTTGTTTGTGTTTTGTGTTTTGTTTTTGTGATGGGAATGAGTTTTGTGGTTTAGTGAATGACTTTTTGTTTAAAGAATTGTTTTTGTGGAATGATTTGTTGACTTGAACCAATAAAATATTTTCTAAAAAAAAAAAAAAAAAAAAAAAATCTGTTCTTATCAGTTTAATATCTGATACGTCCCCCATAGGGGGACCGTCTATATTAAATGGATTTTTGGAAGCGGGAGATGGAAGCGGGGCTTGCTCCGTCCACTCCACGCATCGACCCGGTATTGCAGTACCTCCGGGAACGGTGCCCATTTCTCAGAAAGGTCAAGAGAGAGAGAGAGAGAGAGAGAGAGAGAGAGAGAGAGCGAGCGAGAGAGAGAGAGAGAGAGAGAGAGAGAGAGAGAGAGAGAGAGCCCCACCCTCCCTCCCTCCCCACCTCCCCTTTCCTGGGACGCGCCGTTTTCCCGCTCTTTTCGTTCTTTTTTTTTTTTTTTTTTTTTTTTTTTTTTTTTTCATATTTCATATTCAGGCAGGCCTAACACACGCAGCAGGCCAGTGTAGCAGCAGCAGCAAAGCGCCCTTTCGCCGGGGCGGAACGGCAGATGCGTTTTGGGAGGAGTTCCCTGTTTTTGTTTTGCGTGCGTGGCCTCGCTGCCGCTTGGCAGAGGGGAGGGCCTTTGGGCCTTTGGGCCTTTGGGCCGGCCGGAAGGGCTCGGCCACCAGCAAAGGCACGCTCCGGCTTCTCTACAGCTCGAATGAACCTTTCGCCTTTTACTAAAGATTTCCGTGGAGAGGAGCATTTACGAGTTCGATCCAATTTTTGGACAGCCCTTCCCCTCAGGGAGGGGCTCCACCTGGAGTTTAAAAGCAGAACGAGCACAGAAAGGGCGGTCGCCCCCGTTGGAGCCCGGCACCTTTCCTTCCTTCCTTCCTTCCTTCCTTCCTTCCTCCCTCCGCCCGCCCGAGAAGCAAGTACCACGACTGCTGCGGCGGGCGGCCGCGCCCGGGGCGTTTGGCCAAAACCATTGTGGGCATCGCTTCTCGGCCTCTTGGCTCATTTCAAGTGTATGTGGCATGACCGCAGCATTTTGAATATTTGCTGAGAAAGAGAAGGCGCTGGGAGCTGGATGCGATGGCAACGGGAAGGAGAATGCAGAACCTGATCCGGTTTCGATGGAGTGAGGAGTTGGAGAAACAGCTGAGGACCGTGGATGTTGGAGAATGGAAGAATACGCCAGGTGGACGTGAATTTTTCGTTAAGGAAGTGCTGCTGAAAGGACTGAAGCTGGAAGTTAAGTCTATTTTTTGTTTCCAAAATTATGATAAGTTTTTTGATTTAGCTCTATGTAGCGAAGAACTGGCTCGAAATGTGTGGGATGTTTTTCAGCAGAAGAAAAATGAAAGACCTTTTTCAATGTATATTGGAGACCCTTTGTTTGCAAGGGAAGTTCGACCTTTATTTGTTTTTATGTACAACCCCTATGTTGGACAAGAGGATGTTGCACAGTACGTTGGTCGGGTTTGCGATATTATTTCGGGACCTTTTAAAGTTCTTGACCCTGCAGGTATTTGGACTGGGAAATGGAAATTTTTTGTGAGGCTGAAGATTTGTAGTACAAAAGAGGGGGGTATAATACACCCTCCGGGCCAGATACAGATTGGAGGAAACAGGGGTTTTCTATCTTACCCTGGGCAACCAAGGAAATGCTTCAAGTGTGACACTGAAGGACATGAGGCGAGTGAGTGCCAAGTGGTGTTCTGCCAAAAGTGTAGGAGGAAGGGGCATGAAGCGATGGACTGCAACACCCCAAAGAGTTGTAGTATGTGTGGATCTTTCGATCATTTGTACAGAGAGTGTGGGAAGCGTGGTATGGATGGAGAGCGAGCAAATGAGAGTGGTGATGGTGCAAAGAAAGATGGGAGTGAAGAAGGAAAGAGTGGAAGTGGAGGTGGTATGGCTGGTGAGGGAGTAAATGAGGGTGGTGATGGTGTAAAGAAAGGTGGGACTGGAAAGGGAATGAGTGGAATTGGAAGTAGTATGGATGGTGAGCGAGCAAATGAGTGTGGTGATGGGGTAAAGAAAGATGGGAGTGTAAAGGGGATGTGTGGAGGGAGTAAAAGTGGTGGTCTTGTAGGTAAGGAACATGGTGTGGAGAGAGGTGGAGGGGGTATGAGTGGTAATGTAGTAAAAGGGGGTGCAGATGAGAGTATGTGTGGTGGTGGTGGTGTGGGTGAAGGTGGTGGTGGGGCGGACAAGGTACAAGAGAGTGAGGCGATGGAGGCAACGGAGAGTGGAGTTCAAAGAAAGCGGAAAGAGAGGGAGATTGGAGCTGTGAGCAGTAGTGAAGAGAGTACCAGCGAGGGTGTAGTCGGGCCAAGCTGGTCTGAAAGTGTGGAAGAAGAGGAGGAAAGGAGGAAAAAAAGAATCGAAGACACAAAGGAGAAAAGGAAACAGGAAAAGGAGGCGTACGAACGGCTAACTTGGGCAGAGAAGATGGTAATACAAGAGGAGAAGAAGAAAAAGAAAGGTGTAGAGACTTCTACCTATAGACATACTTTAATGTCTTGTTACTGTGAGAAGGAATTTAGTGAATTAATGATTTGGAATGAAAGACTGAGAAAGGGACCTGCACCGGAGAGTGAGGTACAGAAGTATTGGATTGAGAGGGAGAGGATTTTGCAAGATGCTAGACGGAAAGCAGATATAGCAAGGAGGGAGGCGGAAAAGAAATAGGGGAATATGGTTTTGTTTTTTGGTTTTTTTTTGCTGAATTGTATGTTTGTGTGATGATTATTATAATGAAATGATGTTGGCTATATGTGTTTTTTGAACGTTTTTTGTGGGTTTGTGTTCAGGGGTTGATTTGCATATATGTAAATTTAAAGAAATGGTGTTTTTCAGAATATATGTTAGTTATTGGTTTTATGTATTAGCTAGTCTTTGGTTTAGTGGTTTGGGTTTGTAATGGTAACATGTTCTTGTGGTTCTGGGTGTTTTTGTCTTTGTTATTTGTTATGGTATTGTGGAGTGTAAGTGTTAGTCGTGTAGTTTTTTTTTCAAAGGGTCTGTTTTTTATTGTAAAGTTCTTTATGACTTCGATAATGTGACTGTTTTTGTTCTGTATTGTATTTAGTGGTTTGATTATGTATGAGTATGTTTTTTCTTTGTTTAATGAAAATAAATAAAAACTTAAAAAAAAAAAAAAAAAAAAAATCTGTTCTTATCAGTTTAATATCTGATACGTCCCCCATAGGGGGACCGTCTATATTAAATGGATTTTTGGAAGCGGGAGATGGAAGCGGGGCTTGCTCCGTCCACTCCACGCATCGACCCGGTATTGCAGTACCTCCGGGAACGGTGCCCATTTCTCAGAAAGGTCAAAAGAGAGAGAGAGAGAGAGCGAGAGAGAGAGAGAGAGAGAGAGAGAGAGAGAGCGAGAGAGAGAGAGAGAGAGAGAGAGAGACGCGAGAGAGAGAGAGAGAGAGAGAGAGAGAGAGAGAGAGAGAGAGCCCCACCCTCCCTCCCTCCCCACCTCCCCTTTCCTGGGACGCGCCGTTTTCCCGCTCTTTTCGTTCTTTTTTTTTTTTTTTTTTTTTTTTTTTTTTCATATTTCATATTCAGGCAGGCCTAACACACGCAGCAGGCCAGTGTAGCAGCAGCAGCAAAGCGCCCTTTCGCCGGGGCGGAACGGCAGATGCGTTTTGGGAGGAGTTCCCTGTTTTTGTTTTGCGTGCGTGGCCTCGCTGCCGCTTGGCAGAGGGGAGGGCCTTTGGGCCTTTGGGCCGGCCGGAAGGGCTCGGCCACCAGCAAAGGCACGCTCCGGCTTCTCTACAGCTCGAATGAACCTTTCGCCTTTTACTAAAGATTTCCGTGGAGAGGAGCATTTACGAGTTCGATCCAATTTTTGGACAGCCCTTCCCCTCAGGGAGGGGCTCCACCTGGAGTTTAAAAGCAGAACGAGCACAGAAAGGGCGGTCGCCCCCGTTGGAGCCCGGCACCTTTCCTTCCTTCCTTCCTTCCTTCCTTCCTTCCTCCCTCCCTCCGCCCGCCCGAGAAGCAAGTACCACGACTGCTGCGGCGGGCGGCCGCGCCCGGGGCGTTTGGCCAAAACCATTGTGGGCATCGCTTCTCGGCCTCTTGGCTCATTTCAAGTGTATGTGGCATGACCGCAGCATTTTGAATATTTGCTGAGAAAGAGAAGGCGCTGGGAGTTGGATGCGATGGCAACGGGAAGAAGAATGCAGAATTTGATCCGGTTTCGATGGAGTGAGGAGTTGGTGAAACAGCTGAGAACCGTGGATGTTGGAGAGTGGAAGGATACGCCAGGTGGACGTGAATTTTTCGTGAAGGAAGTGCTGCTGAAAGGACTGAAGTTGGAGGTGAAGTCTATTTTTTGTTTTCAAAATTATGATAAGTTTTTTGATTTAGTTTTATGCAGTGAAGAATTGGCTCGGAGCGTCTGGGATAATTATCAGCGGAAGAAAAATGAAAGGCCTTTTTCTCTGTATGTTGGAGACCCTTTGTTTGCAAGAGAAGTTCGTCCATTATTTGTGTTTATGTACAACCCATATGTTGGTCAAGAGGATGTTGCACAGTACATTGGGAGAGTCTGTGATATTATTTCGGGACCTTTTAAAGTTCTTGACCCTGTAGGTATTTGGACTGGGAAATGGAAATTTTTCGTGAGGCTGAAGATTTGCAGTACAAAAGAGGGGGGTATAGTACACCCTCCGGGCCAGGTACAGATTGGGGGAAACAGGGGTTTTTTAAGCTACCCTGGGCAACCGAGGAGGTGTTTCAAATGTGATATGGAAGGACATGAGGCGAATGAATGCCAAGTAACGTTCTGCCAAAAGTGTAGGAGGAAGGGGCATGAAGCGATGGACTGCAACACCCCAAAGAGTTGTAGCATGTGTGGATCCTTTGATCATTTGTATAGAGAGTGTGGTAAACGTGGTATGGATGAAGAGCATGCAAATGAGAGTGGTGATGGTGCAAAGGAAGATGGGAGTGGAAAGGGAATGAGTGGAGGTGGGAGTGGTGTGGATGGTGAGGGAGCAAAAGAGGGTGGTGATGGTGCAAAGAGAGATGGGAGTGGAATGGGAATGAGTGGAAGTGGGTGTGGTATGGATGGTGAGCGAGCAAATGAGGGTGATGATGGTATAAAGAGAGATGGGAGTGGAGAGGGAATGCGTGGAAGGGGTAAAAGTGGTGGTGATGTAAGTAAGGAAGGTGGTGTGGAGAGTGGTGGAGGGAGTATGAGTGGTAAGGAAGTGAAAGAGGGTGGAGGTGTGGGTGTAGGTGGTGGTGGTGAAGGTGATGGTGGGGCGGACAAGGTAGAAGAGAGTGAGGCGATGGAGGGAACGGAGATTGATTTAAAAAAAAAGCGGAAAGACAGAGAAGCTGGAGCCGGGAGCAGAAGTGAGGAGAGTTCCAGTGAGGGTGCAGTTGGTCCGAGCTGGTCGGAAAGTGTGGAAGAAGAGGAGGAAAGGAGGAAAAGAAGAACCGATCAGCGGAGAGAAAGGGAGGATGCTAAGGAAAAAAAGAAACGAGAAAAGGAGGAATACGAAAAGTTAACTTGGGCAGAGAAGATGGAAATAGAAGAGGAGAAGAAGAGGAAGAAAGGTGACAAATTCGTAGAGACCTCTACGTATAGACATACTTTAATGTACTGTTATTGTGAGAAAGAATTTGGAGAATTGATGATTTGGAACGAAAGGCTGAGGAAGGGACCGGCGACGGAAAGTGAAATAGAGAAGTATGGAATTGAGAGGGATAAGATTTTGCAACGTGCTAGATGGAGGGCAGACATAGCAAGGAGGGAGGCGGAAAAGAAATAGAGGGATAGGGTTTTGTTTTTTGTTTTTTTTGCTGAAGTGTATATTTGTGTGATGATTATTTTAATGAAATGATATTGGTTGTGTATAGTGTTTTTTGTTTCCTTTGTTTTGAATAATAAAATAATGTAATTGGGTATTTGGGATTTTGTTCTGGGGTGAAAAGTAAGTTTTTGTTTGTAAATTTGCATATATGTAAAGTGAAGGTCTTTTCTTGTATTGTTAGAATATATGTTTAGTTTCTTAGTTACTGTTTTATTAGACTGTGTTGTTGTTTTGTAATGGGAATCAGGATTGTGTTTTGTTGAATGTTTTTGTTTTGTTAAAGTAATGTAATGTTTTTCTGTTTAGTTAGTTCTGGGGTGAAAAGTAAGTTTTTGTTTGTAAATTTGCATATATGTAAAGTGAAGGTCTTTTCTTGTATTGTTAGAATATATGTTTAGTTTCTTAGTTACTGTTTTATTAGACTGTGTTGTTGTTTTGTAATGGGAATCAGGATTGTGTTTTGTTGAATGTTTTTGTTTTGTTAAAGTAATGTAATGTTTTTCTGTTTAGTTAGTTCTGGGGTGAAAAGTAAGTTTTTGTTTGTAAATTTGCATATATGTAAAGTGAAGGTCTTTTCTTGTATTGTTAGAATATATGTTTAGTTTCTTAGTTACTGTTTTATTAGACTGTGTTGTTGTTTTGTAATGGGAATCAGTATTGTGTTTTGTTGAATGTTTTGTTTTGTTAAAGTAAAGTAATGGTTTCTGTTTAGTTATTTCTGTGTATGGATGAGCTAGTCTTTGATTTTGTGTTCAGTTTTGTAATGGCAATAAGTGTTGTGTTTTTCTGAATGTTTTTGTGTTTGTTATTTGTTAAGATTAAATAAATTATTATAAAAAAAAAAAAAAATCTGTTCTTATCAGTTTAATATCTGATACGTCCCCCATAGGGGGACCGTCTATATTAAATGGATTTTTGGAAGCGGGAGATGGAAGCGGGGCTTGCTCCGTCCACTCCACGCATCGACCCGGTATTGCAGTACCTCCGGGAACGGTGCCCATTTCTCAGAAAGGTCAGAAGAGAGAGAGAGAGCGAGAGAGAGAGAGAGAGAGAGAGAGAGAGAGAGAGAGAGAGAGAGAGCGAGCCCCACCCTCCCTCCCTCCCCACCTCCCCTTTCCTGGGACGCGCCGTTTTCCCGCTCTTTTCGTTCTTTTTTTTTTTTTTTTTTTTTTTTTTTTTTTTTTTTCATATTTCATATTCAGGCAGGCCTAACACACGCAGCAGGCCAGTGTAGCAGCAGCAGCAGCAAAGCGCCCTTTCGCCGGGGCGGAACGGCAGATGCGTTTTGGGAGGAGTTCCCTGTTTTTGTTTTGCGTGCGTGGCCTCGCTGCCGCTTGGCAGAGGGGAGGGCCTTTGGGCCTTTGGGCCGGCCGGAAGGGCTCGGCCACCAGCAAAGGCACGCTCCGGCTTCTCTACAGCTCGAATGAACCTTTCGCCTTTTACTAAAGATTTCCGTGGAGAGGAGCATTTACGAGTTCGATCCAATTTTTGGACAGCCCTTCCCCTCAGGGAGGGGCTCCACCTGGAGTTTAAAAGCAGAACGAGCACAGAAAGGGCGGTCGCCCCCGTTGGAGCCCGGCACCTTTCCTTCCTTCCTTCCTTCCTTCCTTCCTCCCTCCGCCCGCCCGAGAAGCAAGTACCACGACTGCTGCGGCGGGCGGCCGCGCCCGGGGCGTTTGGCCAAAACCATTGTGGGCATCGCTTCTCGGCCTCTTGGCTCTGACCAATTGGGTGTGTGGCTTGTCCGCAGCTTATTGGTTGCTGAAGGAAGAGAAGGCGATTGGGTAGTAAGTGGAGCTATGCAATACAGCAGTAGCAAGAATACTATCCGGTTCCAGGTGAAGGATGCTGAGCAGCAGAAATGGGACCGAAAAAGATTCGTCGACGAAATCGTCTTTGGATTGTTGCAGTTAAAGTTGGAAGAGATCCTGTGCCTGCAGGATTATGGGAAGAGAGGACTTTTTGATCTCACCTTGATGAACGAGGACATCTGCTGGGAGAAGAAGGGAGTGTTTGAGCAAAGCCCTATGGAAACAGCGAGTGAGTTCTTTTTTGAACCGATTTTTACTCTGGACTGGAAAACCTTTCATGTTCGCATGAATAGTGCCCAAGTGCCAGAAGAGGAGATCCAGAGCTTTATTGAAAGGTTTTTTGTAGTGAAGCATGGGCTAGTTAAAATAATGGATTCTGCAGGCATTTGGACTAACTGGAGGAAGTTCTATGGGAGGTTCAAGATGGAGCAGAGGAGCGGAACCCATGTAGGCCTGAAACCTGTGTTCTACATCGGGCCGAATAGAGGGATTATCAGGTACGCAGGACAGCCTGATGTTTGTTACAAGTGCTCTGCAGCAGACCACTATGCTGCAGAGTGCACAGAGACTGTTTGCAGGAACTGTAACAAGGTGGGGCACATCAGTAGAGACTGTGGAGAAAAGAAAAAATGCAATCTTTGTGGGGCAATGGATCACCTGTATAAAGACTGCGAAAAGAGGTCAAGGAGCTATGCTGAAGCAGCAGCAGGAGGAGGGAAAGAGAAAAAGCAGAGCCAAGAGACAAAACAGAAGGAGAAGGAGGAGAAGCAACAACCTGGAGCTAAGAAGAGTGGAGAGCCTGACAGACAGAAAGCTAAAACTTTTGAGTCTGGAACACAAAAGAGTGTTGGGGGTGGAGCTCAGACAGAAGGAGGCGAAATGGCGGGAAAATCAAAGCCGGAACAGACAAAAGAAAGGGGAGGAGTCCTGGGAAAAAAGGAGGAGGGAGGCCTTCAGGTGTCCACTGATGAGTCCATTCCTGTTCCAATGGAGGAAGAGGGAGGAGAGGTGCAGAGGAAGAGGAAGGAGAGAGACGGGAATGAGGAGTGGGTCAGGGAGGGCCAATCGAGAAGCAGGAGTGGAGGAGAGGAAAGCGTAACAGAGGACCTGGGAAGTGAAGCAGAGTCAAGAGGGGTAAGAGGAACAGCTGGTTCGAGTCGGAGTGAGAGTGTGGAGGAAAAAGAGAAAGGGGAAACAGAGAGCCCAAGTTGGGGTGAGAGAATGGAGAAGGAGGAAGTGAAGAAAAATAAAGTGAGTGAGGCGGAGTACCGACAAAAGGAGGAGGCCATAATGAGGACTTTTTGTGGCAAGGAGTTCGCCGAACTTCTGGAGTGGAAGGAGAGGATGAAGAAGGGAAGAATAACAGAGGCGGAGTGGAACCGTTATGAGGAAGAGAGGCGGAAAGTTTTTTTTGAGGCGTTAAAGAGGGGGAACGCTAGGAAAAAATAATGTTCTTGGTTTTCTTAGGAGGTGTATTTAGAGGTGGAGGGGTTATGTAAACGGTGTATTTAGAATTAGAGATGGGTGGGTGAGTGGGATTGTGTTTAGAGGAGTATTAGTATTTTTTTTGAATATTTGCATATATGTAAATTGAAAGGGTTTTTTTTTCTTGTGCTGTTAGATTATATGTTTAGTTTCTTAGTTATTGTTTTATATGTATTAGACAGATTTTGATTGTATGTTTTAGTTTTGTAATGATAATAAGTTTGTGTTTTTGAAATGTATAAACGAATTGTTTTTTTTGTGAAGTATTATTTAGTTTTTGTAATGGATAAGGATTTGTGGTTTACAGTTTGTATTTATTGTTTGTGTTTTTTTTGAAAAGATTTAATAAATTTATTAAAAAAAAAAAAAAAAAAAAAAATCTGTTCTTATCAGTTTAATATCTGATACGTCCCCCATAGGGGGACCGTCTATATTAAATGGATTTTTGGAAGCGGGAGATGGAAGCGGGGCTTGCTCCGTCCACTCCACGCATCGACCCGGTATTGCAGTACCTCCGGGAACGGTGCCCATTTCTCAGAAAGGTCAAAAGAGAGAGAGAGAGAGAGAGAGAGAGAGAGAGAGCGAGAGAGAGAGAGAGAGAGCGAGCCCCACCCTCCCCCCCTCCCCACCTCCCCTTTCCTGGGACGCGCCGTTTTCCCGCTCTTTTCGTGTTTTTTTTTTTTTTTTTTTTTTTTTTTTTTTTTCATATTTCATATTCAGGCAGGCCTAACACACGCAGCAGGCCAGTGTAGCAGCAGCAGCAGCAAAGCGCCCTTTCGCCGGGGCGGAACGGCAGATGCGTTTTGGGAGGAGTTCCCTGTTTTTGTTTTGCGTGCGTGGCCTCGCTGCCGCTTGGCAGAGGGGAGGGCCTTTGGGCCTTTGGGCCGGCCGGAAGGGCTCGGCCACCAGCAAAGGCACGCTCCGGCTTCTCTACAGCTCGAATGAACCTTTCGCCTTTTACTAAAGATTTCCGTGGAGAGGAGCATTTACGAGTTCGATCCAATTTTTGGACAGCCCTTCCCCTCAGGGAGGGGCTCCACCTGGAGTTTAAAAGCAGAACGAGCACAGAAAGGGCGGTCGCCCCCGTTGGAGCCCGGCACCTTTCCTTCCTTCCTTCCTTCCTTCCTTCCTTCCTTCCTCCCTCCGCCCGCCCGAGAAGCAAGTACCACGACTGCTGCGGCGGGCGGCCGCGCCCGGGGCGTTTGGCCAAAACCATTGTGGGCATCGCTTCTCGGCCTCTTGGCTCCGGTCAAGTGAGGGTTAAGAAGGCGAAAGTAAGACTTTGAAGGCGTAAGCTGGAAAGAGTTTTTTGAGCAAAAATGGAAGAAGGAGCTGAAGGACGGAATACTCTCTATTTCCAGTTGAAACAACTGACTGGATTGTGGGGGAGGCGGAAGTTTGTGCTGGAAGTTTTGTTCGGGTTTTTTGGATTGGAAGCAGAGGATATTCTTTGCGTGAAGGATTATATTGCCAAAGGTCGATTCGACGTGACTATGAAAGCGGAGGAGGCCTGCTGGGAAATGCTAAAGAGGTATGAAGAGAATAAAGAGGTGCTGCCGGCTAGTGTGTTTGTCATGGAACCATGGTTTCTGAGGGAGTGGAAAATGGTTTATGTGACTATGTCCAGTCCATTCGTGCCAGAAGAGGACATTACAACGGTTTTGAAAAGGAACTGTGAGCTGAAGAGTGAGTTTCCAGTGAAGGTAATGGATTCTGAAAATGTGTGGAATGGTGTCTGGAAATATACTGCTAAGCTGCATGTGAGGGAAGGGAGGGTGATTCATATCCGACCTCATTTGACAATAGGAGCAGTGAGAGGAACATTGTATTACAGGGGACAACCTAAAGTGTGTTACAAATGTAACAGAGAAGGACACTTTGCTGCTGAATGTGGGGAAGTGTTATGTAAAAACTGCCAAGGGACAGGTCATGTTTCCAGAGACTGCCCTAGGGGATGGATTTGTAATCTCTGTGGTTCTACAGAGCATATGTACAGAGACTGCCCAAAGAGTGCAAAGAGCTATGCCCAAGCAGCTAAGGGTGGGGAGAAGAAGAAAAAAGAAGAAGAGAAAACAAAGGAACAGCCTGAAAAGAAAACAAAGACTGGGACAGTGCCAGAGGAAAAAGAAATTCAGAAAGGCAAAGGAGTGAGTGTTGGGGGAGGAGTCCCCAGAGGAGAAGGTGGAATGGCGGGAAAACTAAAACAGGAGCAAACAAAGGAAAAGGGTGGAGTTTCGGGGGAGGAGGGAGAAGAGAGAGGTGGCTGCGGTGCAACAAGAGACCAGCAGGGGACCTTAGAGGAGCGCTCCGCTTCTGTTCCGATGGAGGAGGGAGAGGTGCAGAGGAAGAGAAAGGAGAGAGAAGGAAAGGAGGTGAGGACTAGCGAGGATCCATCAAGAAAGATAAGAGGAGGAAAGGAAGGTGTGACAACGGGTCAGAGTTGGGGTGAAGCAATGGAGGAAGAGGAGGAGGAAGAATGAGAAGAAGAAAGAGGACGCGCCGTTTTCCCGCTCTTTTCGTTCTTTTTTTTTTTTTTTTTTTTTAATGAAGGCTGTATGTGCCAAGGAATATGAAGAGCTCATGGCTTGGAAGGAGAGCATGAGCAAAGGGGAGGATAACAGAGGCAGAGTGGAGATGATATTTGGAAGAGAGTTCCCTGTTTTTGTTTTGCGTGCGTGGCCTCGCTGCCGCTTGGCAGAGGGGAGGGCCTTTGGGCCTTTGGGCCTTTGGGCCGGCCGGAAGGGCTCGGCCGCCAGCAAAGGCACGCTCTGGCTTCTCTACAGCTCGAATAAACCTTTCGCCTTTTACTAAAGATTTCCGTGTAGAGGAGCATTTACGAGTTCGATCCAATTTTTGGACAGCCCTTCCCCTCAGGGAGGGGCTCCACCTGGAGTTTAAAAGCAGAACGAGCACAGAAAGGGCGGTCGCCCCCGTTGGAGCCCGGCACCTTTGGAGTTTTCCTTCCTTCCTTCCTTCCTCCCTCCGCCCGCCCGAGAAGCAAGTACCACGACTGCTGCGGCGGGCGGCCGCGCCCGGGGCGTTTGGCCAAAAATTGTGGGCAAGAAAAAAAAAAATCTGTTCTTATCAGTTTAATATCTGATACGTCCCCCATAGGGGGACCGTCTATATTAAATGGATTTTTGGAAGCGGGAGATGGAAGCGGGGCTTGCTCCGTCCACTCCACGCATCGACCCGGTATTGCAGTACCTCCGGGAACGGTGCCCATTTCTCAGAAAGGTCAAAAGACCCTGGGACGGACGCCTCGCGTCGTCTTTTTCGTCGTCAGAGAGAGAGCCAGTGTAGCAGCAGAGAGAATGGCAGATGCGTTTTGGAGAGCTCCACCGAGAGAGAGAGAGAGAGGAGAGGAAGAGAGCCCGCCCGAGAAGCTTGTACCACGACTGCTGCGGCGGGCGGCCGCGCCCGGGGCGTTTGGCCAAAACCATCGTGGGCATCGCTTCTCGGCCTCTTGGCTCAGATCAAGTGTAGTATCTGTTCTTATCAGTTTAATATCTGAGTCCCCCAGAGGGGGACCGAGATATTAAAGAGATTTTTGGAAGCGGGAGATGGAAGCGGGGCTTGCTCCGTCCACTCCACGCATCGACCCGGTATTGCAGTACCTCCGGGAACGGTGCACATTTCTCAGAAAGGTCAAGAGAGAGAGAGAGAGAAAGAGAGAAGAGAGAGTCTTAGATCTATCTGCTCTATGCCCGTGTTTTTCTCTTCGGGTCTCAATTGAGAGAGAGAGAGAGAGAGAGAGAGTCCTCTCGCCCCTCTCGAGGTGTGGACGGGGGAAGGACCCTTGCGCGGAGAAAACAAAACTGGAATTTCGTTTCTTTTTCGTTTTTTTTTTTTTTTTTTTTTTTTTTTTTTTTTTTTTCATATTTCATATTCAGGCAGGCCTAACACACGCAGCAGGCCAGTGTAGCAGCAGCAGCAGCAGCAGCAAAGCGCCCTTTCGCCGGGGCGGAACGGCAGATGCGTTTTGGGAGGAGTTCCCTGTTTTTGTTTTGCGTGCGTGGCCTCGCTGCCGCTTGGCAGAGGGGAGGGCCTTTGGGCCTTTGGGCCGGCCGGAAGGGCTCGGCCACCAGCAAAGGCACGCTCCGGCTTCTCTACAGCTCGAATGAACCTTTCGCCTTTTACTAAAGATTTCCGTGGAGAGGAGCATTTACGAGTTCGATCCAATTTTTGGACAGCCCTTCCCCTCAGGGAGGGGCTCCACCTGGAGTTTAAAAGCAGAACGAGCACAGAAAGGGCGGTCGCCCCCGTTGGAGCCCGGCACCTTTCCTCCTTCCTTCCTTCCTTCCTTCCTTCCTTCCTTCCTTCCTCCCTCCGCCCGCCCGAGAAGCAAGTACCACGACTGCTGCGGCGGGCGGCCGCGCCCGGGGCGTTTGGCCAAAACCATTGTGGGCATCGCTTCTCGGCCTCTTGGCTTGATCAAGTGTATGTGGCCTGACCGCAGCTCTTGAGACGCCATCAGAATGGAGAATCTAGGATCACCGTCGACCCCCAGGGTGCGATTGAAGAACACTGTGCGTTTGGAGTTAGCAGAAGATGAGGAGCTACGCAGAAAAGTGGATTTAAAATTTCTTATGGAGAAGATCTTGATGGGAGAGCTCGGCATATTTCCACAGCAAATATTCTGTTTGCAGGAATTCTTGAAGACCAGGATATACGACATCACCTTGGTTTCGGAGTCTCTTTGTTACAACGTTTGGGAAATCTACAAAAAGAAGAGAAACCTTCCTTGTTTTTTTGGAATCAAAATGGAGATGCTGTACACCAGAGAGGTGAGAACACTAACTGTGCATATGTTCAACCCTTTTGTGCAAGAGAATGAAATAAAGACCTTTTTATTGCGCTACTGTGACCAAGTGCAAAATGGAGAGAAAATAAAGAATGAATATGATATCTGGAATGGAAAAAGGAGATATACAGTTACTTTTAAAAAGGACCCGGAAGGAATAGGAGGAGTCAGACACCCTCCAAGTAACTTTTCAATTGGGCCTAATAAAGGCTATCTTTTTTATCCAGGACAGCCACGTTATTGTAGAAAATGTGGCCAGTTTGGCCATGTTATGGTGGACTGCATGGAAGATCATTGCAGTAATTGTAATGGAAGTGGCCATAAGGCTAAAGACTGCACAAAAGCGAAGAGCTGTAACCTGTGTGGAGATCCTGGACACTTGTATAAATCCTGTCCTCAAAAGAGAAGAACATATGCAGAGGCAACAGTAGCTAGACCACCACCGGCAGAACAGCAGGAAGCAGAGGAGCAGTCAGTGACAGTAGATAAAAGGGCAGAGGATGCAAGCATGCAAGACCAGCAGAAGGAAGACCCAAGTCCCAAGAGCTCAGAGGAAGAGTCCAAAGAGGATTATGCAAAATGGATGGGGTTGGATGTTTCTGATGTCACTGATAGCGAAGGAGAGTCTTCGGCTGAGCTTTCTTCAGTAAAGGAGTGGGGTGAGGATGAGCATGAGATGGAGGAGGCCAGAGAGAATTCGGAAGGAATGGAATGGATGGAAGCAAGGAACAAGAGAAAAGCTTCAGGTGAGAAAAAAGAGGAAGAGCCGGAGGAGAAGAAAGGGCTAAAAGGGGTGGTCACAGCTGTAACCACTTATAATAGATTCGATCCATTGGTAAGCAGTATGAAGGAGCTGGAAGAAGGAGAAGACTACTCTGTGTGCGAAGCCAACACATCTGGGCAGAAAGGATATTTGAGTCCTGGAGGGGTTGAGACATTTGCTCACACAACAGGAATGTTGTTGAGAGCAGAGGGAAGCAAGAAACAACGTGAAGAGACAGGTGAGTGAGAGAATCGCTTCTTTAAAACTACCTAATGGCATTTAAAGTACTGACAATTAATGCAAGAGGCTTGAGGGACATTGGGAAAAGAAAAACCTTTTTGTTTTCATTGGCGACTGTGAACTTTGATGTAGCATTCCTCCAAGAATGCCATTTAAAAGATAATGGAGATATAAAGACGTTTTCAAAAGAATGGAAAGAAGGACCTTCATGTTGGAGCATTGGGCATGTGCACGCTGATGGGGTGGGGATACTATTTAAGGGAAGGGGTTTTGTTATTGAGAGCTCATGTTCTGTTAATCCTGGAAGAGTGTTGTGTGTGGATGTAAATTGGAACGGGGTGAGGTTTCGTTGTATAAATGTGTATGCACCTAGTAAGAGGGGGGCTAGATTGGAGTTTTTTAAGTGTTTGCCTTCACTTTTAAATACTAGTAGGGTGGTGGTGATGGGTGGAGACTTTAATGTGTCTTTAGATAAATTGGAGAGTGAGGAACAAGGTGCTAGGGATTTTTCGGCCACGTGGATTAAAAAAATGTGTACTGATTTTTCTTTTTATGACTCTTATAGAGAAATGAATAAACAGGATGGGGGGTTTACATGGAGGAACTCTAGAGGGGATCAATCAAGGATTGATTATTTTTTTCTACCAGTGGGGGTTACAATCCAAGATTTTAAAATTTTTCCATGTTGGGGCTCGGATCACGAAATGCTGGTAGTCAGTATAAAGGTGGAGGTTCCAGAGAGAGGGACGGGGTTTTGGAAACTTAATGTAAGAGTTCTGGAGGATGAGGAATTTCAGGCTAGGTTCCAGGAAATGTATAAAGGGTGGCAGAATTTAAAAAGGGGGTACAACTCTATGGTAGGGTGGTGGGAAGATGTAAAAAAGAAAGTTAATACATTTTGTCAGAAATATTGCAGGTGGCAGAGGAGGAGGGAGAGAGATAAAATAAATGGTTACAATTATAAATTACAAGGATTGTTCTCTAAAATGAATAATGGAGAAGAGATAGACTGGGGAGAGGTTAAGAGGTTAAAAGGAGCAATGGGGGATTATTTTGAGCAGAAAGCCCAGGAGTTTGCTTTCTTGGCTAAAATAAATGAGAAAGAAAGTGATGAAAAGGTAACCAAATTTTTTTTTCAATCAGTAAAGCAAAAACAAACTAAAAGTGTAGTAATTGGGCTTAAAACAGAAAAAGGGGTGGTTGGTGGGAAGGAGGAAATGTTAAGGCATGCCAGGCGGTTTTATCAGGATCTCTTTGCTGAAAGGGAAGTGTCTCAACAGGAGGTAGATGTGTTGTTGAGGAGTATTGAGAATAAATTAACTAGTGAAGAGCAGGATCAATTGGAGGAGGAGGTAACGGAGGCTGAGGCAAAGGCAGCACTAGATTCAATGAAAGGAAATAAAACGCCAGGGTGTGATGGGTTGCCCAAAGAATTCTTTGTGTGTTTTTGGGATTTGCTAAAGAAGGATTTGGTGGAGGTATATAGGGAGATTTTTGAAGAGGGAATAATGCCTGAGTCAATGAGGAAAGGGGTAATAAGCCTTATATTCAAGAAAGGGGATAGAACTGAGCTAGAGAACTGGAGGCCAATAACATTGCTCTCAGTGGATTATAAAATATTAAGTAAAATATTAACAAATAGGCTAAAAAGAGTAATGCCATCAATAGTGAATATAGACCAGACATGTGGAGTGAAGGGGAGGTCTAGTTGTCTAAATCTAATTTTAATAAGGGACATTTTGACTTGGGTTAAAGAACGAGACTTACCTCTATGCCTATTAAATTTAGATCAGGAGAAAGCATTTGATAGGGTGAATCACGCTTTTTTGTTAAATTTGTTGAAGAAATTTAATTTTGGGCCAGTTTTTATAAAGTGGATCCAGATATTGTATAAAGAGGTGTTTAGTTTGGTAAATATAAATGGGTTTTTTTCTGAACCAGTTAGACAGTTTGGAGGGGTGAGGCAGGGTTGCCCTCTGTCTCCTTTGCTTTATGTAATTTTTATCGAACCTTTAGCGGAATTAATCAGAAAGGATAAAGACATTAAAGGGGTCCATATACCAGGAGGGGCGGGGGATACAGTTAAAATCACTCAATATGCAGATGACATGACATTATTTGTGTCAACAGATAAAGGATTGGACAGGATAGTAGAGCTGTTGCAGGGGTTCAGTCGTGCAACAGGATCAAAGATTAACATGGGGAAGTCATCGATAATGTATTGTGGAAGGTGGGCTGACAGGAATGATGTAAGACATGGCTTTACCTGGTGCAAAGATGGGATGAAAATTTTAGGTCTTAAGTTTTACAAAGAAGAGTGTGCTAAAAGAAACTGGGTGGAGAAAATTGAGAGGGTTAAAACACAATTGGATATATGGAGGGTTAGGAGATTAACTATAACAGGGAAGGTGGTTGTTATCAAAGCAGATCTACTGCCAGGTTTGAATTATATGGCTTATATCTTTCCTATGCCGACAAAATGTAAATTATTACTGACAAAGGTGGTGTTTTCTTTTATATGGGGGGGTCGGTATGAATCGGTTAAAAGAGAACAGATGTATATGCCAGTACCACAAGGGGGCAGAGATGTTCCATGTATCCCATTAAAGTTAGAGGTTTTGTATGTCCACAATACTTGTAAAATGATTATTGAAGAGAAAGATCACAAAGCTTGTTTTTTTATAAAGTTTTGGTTTTCCTTTGTGTTAAGATCCATAGTAAATATTAGGAATGTCGTACCCAGGGCAGATAAGAGGCCGTGGCATTATGAAAGAGCTGCTCTGTTTTTAAAAACACATCCAGAAATTCTGAAAAAGGAAGTGGTGTTAAATCATAAAGGGATGTACACATGTCTTAGGGATAAAATGATAAACAAAAGGGCAGAGGTACAGGTAAATAGTGAAATCAATTGGAAACAGCTACAACCAAAGTATTTGGATAATTCAACAAAGGATTTAAATTGGTTGGCGGCATTGAATAGATTACCTGTAAAAGATACATTATACAGACATGGGTGTGCGAGGGATTCATTGTGTCCAAGGAAATGTGGGGTAGGAGAAACGGTGAGGCACGCGTTATGGAGCTGCCAGGTTGTGACTAAGTTCTGGAGGCGGGTGAGGATGAGGATTATGAAAGGAGTCATTGAGGATAATGTTTTGTCATCTGATTGCATTCTGTATGGTGGAGGTTTGAATAAATTGAAACAGAGAGAATATGAGGTGGTGTGGACCATAGTTAGTATGGGAAAAGAATATGTATGGAATACAAGATGCAAACAAATCAGGAAGATCAAGGATGTTTTGACAGCTAAAGAGATGTATTATGCATTTGTGGCACAAATTAAAGGTATGCTTAGAATGTATGGGTTTGTGCATGGGGAAAAGAAATGTAAAGAAACATGGGGATCAGTGATGAAAAATGTCATGTAAACCACTGAATAAAATTTAATATCAAAAATCAAAATCTGTTCTTATCAGTTTAATATCTGATACGTCCCCCATAGGGGGACCGTCTATATTAAATGGATTTTTGGAAGCGGGAGATGGAAGCGGGGCTTGCTCCGTCCACTCCACGCATCGACCCGGTATTGCAGTACCTCCGGGAACGGTGCCCATTTCTCAGAAAGGTCAAAAGCGAGAGAGAGAGAGCGAGAGAGAGAGAGCGAGAGAGAGAGAGCGAGAGAGAGAGAGAGAGTTTTTTGAGAGAGAGGAGAGAGAAGACAGAGAGAGAGGGAGAGAGAGAGAGAGAGAGAGAGCCCCACCCCCCTCCCCCCCTCCCCACCCTCCCCTTTCCTGGGACGCGCCGTTTTCCCGCTCTTTTCGTTCTTTTTTTTTTTTTTTTTTTTTTTTTTTTTTTTTTTTTTCATATTTCATATTCAGGCAGGCCTAACACACGCAGCAGGCCAGTGTAGCAGCAGCAGCAGCAAAGCGCCCTTTCGCCGGGGCGGAACGGCAGATGCGTTTTGGGAGGAGTTCCCTGTTTTTGTTTTGCGTGCGTGGCCTCGCTGCCGCTTGGCAGAGGGGAGGGCCTTTGGGCCTTTGGGCCGGCCGGAAGGGCTCGGCCACCAGCAAAGGCACGCTCCGGCTTCTCTACAGCTCGAATGAACCTTTCGCCTTTTACTAAAGATTTCCGTGGAGAGGAGCATTTACGAGTTCGATCCAATTTTTGGACAGCCCTTCCCCTCAGGGAGGGGCTCCACCTGGAGTTTAAAAGCAGAACGAGCACAGAAAGGGCGGTCGCCCCCGTTGGAGCCCGGCACCTTTCCTTCTTCCTTCCTTCCTTCCTTCCTTCCTTCCTTCCTCCTTCCTTCACTTCCTTCGCCCGCCCGCCCGCCCGAGAAGCAAGTACCACGACTGCTGCGGCGGGCGGCCGCGCCCGGGGCGTTTGGCCAAAACCATTGTTGGCATCGCTTCTCGGCCTCTTGGCTCTGACCAATTGGGTGTGTGGCTTGTCCGCAGCTTATTGGTTGCTGAAGGAAGAGAAGGCGATTGGGTAGTAAGTGGAGCTATGCAATACAGCAGTAGCAAGAATACTATCCGGTTCCAGGTGAAGGATGCTGAGCAGCAGAAATGGGACCGAAAAAGATTCGTCGACGAAATCGTCTTTGGATTGTTGCAGTTAAAGTTGGAAGAGATCCTGTGCCTGCAGGATTATGGGAAGAGAGGACTTTTTGATCTCACCTTGATGAACGAGGACATCTGCTGGGAGAAGAAGGGAGTGTTTGAGCAAAGCCCTATGGAAACAGCGAGTGAGTTCTTTTTTGAACCGATTTTTACTCTGGACTGGAAAACCTTTCATGTTCGCATGAATAGTGCCCAAGTGCCAGAAGAGGAGATCCAGAGCTTTATTGAAAGGTTTTTTGTAGTGAAGCATGGGCTAGTTAAAATAATGGATTCTGCAGGCATTTGGACTAACTGGAGGAAGTTCTATGGGAGGTTCAAGATGGAGCAGAGGAGCGGAACCCATGTAGGCCTGAAACCTGTGTTCTACATCGGGCCGAATAGAGGGATTATCAGGTACGCAGGACAGCCTGATGTTTGTTACAAGTGCTCTGCAGCAGACCACTATGCTGCAGAGTGCACAGAGACTGTTTGCAGGAACTGTAACAAGGTGGGGCACATCAGTAGAGACTGTGGAGAAAAGAAAAAATGCAATCTTTGTGGGGCAATGGATCACCTGTATAAAGACTGCGAAAAGAGGTCAAGGAGCTATGCTGAAGCAGCAGCAGGAGGAGGGAAAGAGAAAAAGCAGAGCAATGTACCAGTGGGGGCAATGGACCTGTATAAAGACTGTCGAAAGAGGTCAAGGAAGCTATGCTGAGGGACCTGGAGCTAAGAAGAGTGGAGAGCCTGACAGACAGAAAGCTAAAACTTTTGAGTCTGGAACACAAAAGAGTGTTGGGGGTGGAGCTCAGACAGAAGGAGGCGAAATGGCGGGAAAATCAAAGCCGGAACAGACAAAAGAAAGGGGAGGAGTCCTGGGAAAAAAGGAGGAGGGAGGCCTTCAGGTGTCCACTGATGAGTCCATTCCTGTTCCAATGGAGGAAGAGGGAGGAGAGGTGCAGAGGAAGAGGAAGGAGAGAGACGGGAATGAGGAGTGGGTCAGGGAGGGCCAATCGAGAAGCAGGAGTGGAGGAGAGGAAAGCGTAACAGAGGACCTGGGAAGTGAAGCAGAGTCAAGAGGGGTAAGAGGAACAGCTGGTTCGAGTCGGGAGTGAGAGTGTGGAGGAAAAAGAGAAAGGGGAAACAGAGAGCCCAAGTTGGGGTGAGAGAATGGAGAAGGCTAGGAAGTGAAGATGAAAATAAAGTGAGTGAGGCGGAGAGAGGAAGAAAGAGGAAGTATGGACTCCGTACCAAAAGGAGGAGGCCATAATGAGGACTTTTTGTGGCAAGGAGTTCGCCGAACTTCTGGAGTGGAAGGAGAGGATGAAGAAGGGAAGAATAACAGAGGCGGAGTGGAACCGTTATGAGGAAGAGAGGCGGAAAGTTTTTTTTGAGGCGTTAAAGAGGGGGAACGCTAGGAAAAAATAATGTTCTTGGTTTTCTTAGGAGGTGTATTTAGAGGTGGAGGGGTTATGTAAACGGTGTATTTAGAATTAGAGATGGGTGGGTGAGTGGGATTGTGTTTAGAGGAGTATTAGTATTTTTTTTGAATATTTGCATATATGTAAATTGAAAGGGTTTTTTTTTCTTGTGCTGTTAGATTATATGTTTAGTTTCTTAGTTATTGTTTTATATGTATTAGACAGATTTTGATTGTATGTTTTAGTTTTGTAATGATAATAAGTTTGTGTTTTTGAAATGTATAAACGAATTGTTTTTTTTTGTGAAGTATTATTTAGTTTTTGTAATGGATAAGGATTTGTGGTTTACAGTTTGTATTTATTGTTTGTGTTTTTTTTGAAAAGATTTAATAAATTTATAAAAAAAAAAAAAAAAAAAAAAAAAAGCTGTCTTATCTCAAAGTATAGATAGTCATCACCATAGGGGGACCGTCTATATTAAATGGTTTTTTGGAAGC
>NW_024474962.1:0-2811 GCF_017654505.1 Polyodon spathula
TCTGTGCTAACTTTGAAGTTGTCTTGGGTTAACCTTATCTATAACAGTGGGTTAACATTATCTATACAAGTTTAAATACTTCAATCAAGTTCCCTTGTTCCTTTCTTTTTTCTAGGCTGAGATTTAATTATTTTAAACTATCCTCGTAGCTCATGTCATTCAGTCCTGGGATCAGCCTAGTTTCTCTTCTCTGTGCCTTTTCGAGTACAGTCATGTCTTTGTTGTAGTGAGGTGACCAACACTGCACACAGTATTCTAGGTGGGGTCAAACTAGGGCATTGTATATTCTTAGCATAAACTTCTGGACTTCTATTCCGTTTTACAATTTTTAAATCGAGACTTATATTCCACGCATTTTGCACTTTTTAATTGCCTCACCACATTGTCAAGATACTTTTACTGATGGCTCCACTATAACCCTGAAATCTTGAAGTCCACGTGCCTATTTCCATCCCATTCATTTTATACTTATAACTTGGATTTCATGCCCAATATGCAATACTTTATATTTCTTAACATTAAAATTAATTTGCCACAAGTTTTCCCAGTTACAGAAGGTCCAAATCTGTTTCAATTAGCTGGCCTGCAGATTCAGTCCACTAGTCCCCCAAGTTTGCTATCATGTACAAATTGGACAAACTTGCAATGTGTATTGGTCCAAGTTATTCATATAAATGAGGAACAGTAAGGGTCCAGGTACAGATACTTGTGATACCTCGCAAAGTACCCCCCCCCCCCCATCTGATTATACACCTCTCACAATTACTCTCTGCTTTTGTTTGTGACGCGTTTTGTATCCCTTAGCTGTTCTCCAAGGATTTCTGCTACCTTTAATTACCCTTTATGGGCTTCATGTGAACCGTTGTCAAACAAGCTTTTGAAAATAAGATAATTATATAATGGTTGACATCATCTACATAGCTGAAAGTCAAGTAGGTAGTAAGCCGACGTTGCTCTTCGGAATCCATGCAGCTTCCCCTATACTATTGTTGCTGTATAATCAATGGAGAATTATATAAGAGAGTGAAACTACAATACCCTCATGGTAATGGACCCAGACAGCGAGAGGGGGAAAGATTTATTACCGGGTAAAACGTCGAAGGGTCAGAAATCCCTGGGGTAGACAAATATCTTGATCAGTACATCCTCGCACTAATGTATACCAGAGGAACAAAGCATTTCTTGGGAACCTATTTTAGTAGAGACCGTACCCCTAAACAATAAAACTATCGAA
This sequence comes from Polyodon spathula, assembly GCF_017654505.1. Lineage (NCBI taxonomy): Eukaryota > Metazoa > Chordata > Actinopteri > Acipenseriformes > Polyodontidae > Polyodon > Polyodon spathula. The sequence continues at coordinate 1,235 of NW_024474962.1, forward strand.
CATAGCATAAATACGATGAGTGACTGCATTTTAGAAGTTCTGGCCCCACACACGTTTCCCACGGACCACCGTAAAATAAAACAATATGAAGACCAACTTGTGTAATTTTTGTTTTTGTTTAGATACAATAAATGATGTACTCTATAAACACGTCATATAAATTTGACTACGTATAAGTAGGTATTCTGGAAGTGGATTGAGAAAGTCATAATCGGAACTTTACGGAAAGGTTCTTAGTCCTTAGAACTTACATGTGGTTCAATACTAGGGACTGAGACCCTCTACTTTTTTTTTTTCTGTTTGGTTCTAAAACTTACTTAAGCATAAATTTATCTACACGTCGGACAACGTGAACACTAGATCTAAAATTGCTCTGCACCTTGTTGGTTTTTGACACACTTGGTCAGGAAGCAAAGTCATTTACTGCATCAGTTCAGTTTTTAAGTTGCCATACCTCACTGGACTTTCCCAGATTATATTGGGAAAATTGAAATCACCCATGATTACATTATTCTTGACCCTACTTGCATTTCTAGTTGCTTCATTTCTATTCTGACCTGGGGGTCTGTAAATACCCCAATCGAAAAGAAAACTTGATTCACTTTTTGCTTCTAGTCCATCCCTAACATATAGAGCTACACCTCCTCCTCTCCTATCCAGTCTACCTTTTCGAAATAGTTCATATCCCTGCCTGTGGAATTCTTTTCCATCTTCAGGACTAAGATAAGTTTCTGTGATTCCAACAGCAACATACTTTTCAGTTGACATGTGTTTCACAAACTGCAGTCTCTCTAAAACTGAGCACAACCATGCTAGCTTTAAAGAATCAGTACTACCACTTGACCCACCAATAGCGGGCATTTTTATCAAAGTGGCATAACCATTTATCCCCCCCATACATCCATGTCCCATTACTATTCAGGCATAAAAGTCAAATTTGTATAAAGAAACCTATTTTCTATTGTCCTTTCTAAATAAAAGGTCTCTGAAAATTATATTTAAAACACAAAGAGAAAATTATATTTCTATTTTAAAATAGGTATTTTGAAATAGGTCAAATATTTCCATGACTGTATCTGGATTGTACTGCTAAGACACACACTCTCTCCACTATGAGCCAAACAGTAGTAGATTCCATAAAACACCATGAAGGGAGTTCACAAAACCCTGTACTCTACATGTGATGTTTAATACAGTTCTACAGGAATCGACACCTTTGTACCTACAGTGCCTATCCTCAGAGCTTTTGAAAGTGGAAATTTCTATGTTAATGTTAACAAACAAGTGTAATGCATTTCATTCTGCAATACTATAGCAATCAGCAAAAGAGGAGACAATAAGATTTGATGGCGTGTGTGTTGATGCGTTTATAGCTCTTGATGGCATCACAGTTATGTTTCCACTGCCACAGACACTGCTCAGAACACCAGTCTAAAAGAAAAAAATGTCTTAAAAACATCGCAGGGTATCAAGGTCATGGTCGCCCTGCAACAAGTGTTGGTGCTCTAATTGATATGAGTGGTTTATTGTGGGAAAAGCAGCCTTTTTGCAGGAGGGCGTATGACCTGGAAACTTGC
>NW_024474963.1:0-8322 GCF_017654505.1 Polyodon spathula
AATCCAGTTAATACCCCGAAAAAAAATGTTGAGAAATCTGTGACATGTGGGTGCATGATTTAAACATTTCAGAAGAATCAGCAAGATGTTTACCAATATAACACTGTGACACAATCAAACAGACAACACGGGACATTGCTGAGGTAAGGTAATGTTTTTCCTGTAAACCTTGTCGGGTGTTCTGGAACACTTTAATGTTAGAATTTAGGCTGTAAATATCTTGCCACAAACTTGTGTTTGTTAAAAATTATGTTTTATTATTATTGTTTTGCACCGAGGATGGGGTTAAATTCTCCATCCAGCTACTCCTGTGCAAATGTGGCCCTGCAAATTGAATACCACTTTGGAGATGGAATGTATATAAAAGCATACCAGCCATCTAGAAGACGAGGAGGAGCAAAAGAAAGGGAGAGGGCGGAGAAGACCTTACAAACACCATACTACTAATGTCTGGATTAGCAGCTCGATATTGTTTGGTTTTGTTGTTGGTTTATTTTGTCCACCTCGCCATTTGTTATTTTCACATTGTTTACTTGTTAAGGAAACGGAACGAGGCATATGTGTCTCACCCCACATTACTGAGCCTGTGTATTTCATGGTCTCGCTGCTGTCCACAACCAGCCATCTGTGATAACGAGAAATACATTTCCACAGTTATATATAAGGGTAAAAAGTGTATTATAGTTAATTTGTCAAAACAGTATTGATAGACATCACTCCATTATTCTGTAAGTTCTTAAATCTTGTGTTTTATGAAAAACTTTGAGAAAATGTACGCATAGGAATGGAATAGGGTAAATACACTGTTCAGGATATGGATAACACAATTATGGCATTAGGTAATAATAATAATCATAATAATATACTATATAATTTTTATTAATAATAATAAAATAATATCACACTATGATCATCAAGTGTATGAAGATCTCAATCAGTGTACACTGTAGAGCAAAGATTTAGCAGCTGCTGCTGCACAGACATTTCTGGGGGTAGAAAGCTTCTTTATTTCTCCCATATTCTGGTAGATAGATCTGAACAGGTCTAGAGTCTGAATTAGTGGTGCTATGGAACCAGCTGCATGATTAGTGCAGATTTGGTCAGAATATCTTCTGAGTAACATAGTATGATTAAACAGGACGCAGCAAGATCATCAGTTCAAACAGATAGGCCGCAGAAATTGACCCTCAGCACTATACAGAACAAGATCACACAGGTTTGTTTTTTGTTTTTTTTGTATAATTAAAAATTATACAATTAAAAAAAAGTTTTACAAGTAACCTGATATTTTGGATTACAGTTGTCTCATTTTGAAAGTCGTAAATCTCGAGACTCCTTTAATGCTTAGTGTCAATGTTTAATTTTAGAATTACTTTCTTTTTTTATTTCTGCTCAATAGTAAAAAGGCTGGCTTCAGTGTCTATAAGTATGAAAACATCCAGTCCAACATTTTAATGCTCCAAAATCCCTCTACACAAAAAAGTCCTTAAACTGTGAGTGAACAGAGCAACAGAGAATGTATAAACAGAAATAAGACATTTCTTCTCTTCCTCCTTCAAGTTCCAGTACTCCTGGGAGTTAGTGTTTTACTCATGTCACATAAAAAATATTAAACTACTTCGCTAGTATAGTAACGACAGCTTTGGTAGCAAGTGATTTTCAAACAAAATGTGTTTATAAAATGAATCCGTTAATACTTTGAAATGGAGTCAATGAGGTCGTTAATTAACACATTTCTCATTAAAAAGCTTAATTGTCGCAGGGCTCGTACATCACTTCCTGTCGCAATGACTAGATAAAGGGAATAACACTTAGGTTACATACTACCTCGAAACGTTTTTAAATAAATTGCTGAAATAAATCATTGTAAAGGTCTACTTCTGGTAACTTTTTTTCTCATCCACAAAAAAAAAAACTTTTGCTCCAAAAGAGTTTTCCTATAATTCTTTGTTTAATACATTTCCACTGGGGAATGTAAACTTTTGACTACAACGGTGTGTTCTAATCCAAGGCTATTATTGTAGCATGGCTAGGTCCTGTTGTAGGAGAGTACCCAGGGTCTGGAAAGTTGGGGATGATTTCAGAGAATACTATGGTGATTAAAATGTCCTTTTTTTAAGGGTAGTGCCGGTTGCATAAAGAAATTCAGCAGTATTTCAGCCCCTCTTATGCATTGTTTGACTTAGACCATTTTGTACAATTTATTCATAGCACAGATTTTTTTATTTCTTTTTTTTAAAAAAACATCATCCTTTTTTAGGATATCATAAACAAAACTCTGTCTCTATGGCAGTTACTGCATGGTGTAATATTTGTTTATGTTTAATAATAAGGTGTTATACTTGGTGTTATATTGCAGTACATGACTGTGTGATACATGCAGAGGTACAAAGCTGTCGTTAGTTTCAGCTTCTCCGAAACCAGTGACTCAGATAAAGTAGTCATAAAGACTTCCGCAATAAACATTCAGTAAATTTTTTGACATAACACAGGTATATATATATATATATATATATATCTTATATTATATATAAGCACATATATATATATATATTACTATCTCATTGTGTGAGTTTAACAGGATTCAAATCCACATCCACCCTTTTTTTCTTTGACTTGGAAAAAAACTGAACCACAGGTCTGCTCCACCCAGCTGCACATATGAGCACCTGCACTTTTTGTTGAGAATTTCCCACCTGGTTGTAATAAATACACAAATTGCACAATAATTCATGAACTCACCAACAGAATACAGAATACAGCTAATGCTTAAGGTAAAGACATCAGTCCAGGTTCCAAACACATTCACAGACTACTGGATTGTATCTCTTATACACATAGCCTCAGTTTCTTCACTAGGTTTCACATTAAACAAATCCTAGAACAAGAATTAGCAGACCACAGCATTTATGATCCTTACTGGTACCATTGTACTGTAATATACAGCATGTATGTTTCTCATCTATGAGATGCCATTGATATGTCAAAATATGAAAGAATTACCATTGCCCTTTCGCTGCCTCTTAGAACAGAATGATTGCATCACAATATTCTAGTGTCACTGTTGCAATGAACAAAGTGGATGCTGCTTCTTGTAAATCATTTTGATAAATTGTGCACTGTGCCCCCTAACATGCTGTTGTGTAAGGTTATTATGTTACTGTGACAGCGGAATTGTATAATTTACCTGAACCCTTTTTTTAGTTGTGGCAATACATATTTCAGTCAGGTGTTCTGATTCCTAGCTGGTTCTGCCACCAAAATCCGGTGAAGTGGTTTAGCTTTCATCAAGACGTACTGGTTAAAGAGTTAGAGTGATACAGTAACAATACCAAAGAATATACTGCGTTTGCCTTATGCTGAGGTAAAAAACCCAAAAACAAAATATAAATATATGAATTTAATGTATTAAACATTGTCAACAAGAGACTGTCAATAAGAATCTTCTCAAGCAAATCTTAAAATTGTGAACAGTATTTTATTAAATACAGTATGTCGATTTCGGATGAGATCATTTTGTTTACCATGATACATTCACTGGCGCTTCATTTTACAACTATACTAATCAAAGGGGTACCGATGAGTCAAAGGGGTTTCGGTCTGGAATTCAGCCTCCCAACAGTAAAAGGCATCAAACCAACTCGGGACTTCCCTTACCAAGGTCTTGTGACCATGACAAAAGTCATCTTTTTGAGGGGCAGTACCTTGGTGAGGGGCGGACGTACGAGTATGTAAATTCCAGCCACTTGAGTCAAGTGAAGGATAAGGGATACCTGTCAGTTTGGGATTGTTGATCCACTGACTACCGGGGCGGGGTTTGCCTACTAAAGGGAACGTGCTACTGTGTTCGGGGTTGGTCCTCCACGCGGATTTGATTGATCCTGGGTGAGTGAGTCACAAGCCCAGAGGAGGTAACCAGACCCTCAGAACATGGAGGTCGAGGTTAGCCCCATCTTGGACGAGAGAAAAAACCCCTAACCTGTCGGTCACTGACTCACAGGACAAGCAAACTCCGCTGGTGCCTTCTACCCCAGTTTGTTACCAATGCAATGAGCCCGGACATATAGCCAGCGACTGTCCGATGATGGAGGTAGACCTGGCAAGAAGATCCTGGTCGGCAGTAACAGGTAAGAATATTGGGGAATGTCGGGAGGGCCCTTATCAGTTAAGAGTTCAGGTCGGGGGAAAGAGTACTTACGCTTTTGCGGACTCTGGGTGTGCACAAACATTGATTCGACAAGCTCTTTTGGAAGGGGTAACCTGGGAGCCACAGGGTAAAGTGGCTATCTCATGTATCCATGGAGAAACTCGGGTTTATTCCAACACTAAAGTTAGACTTAATGTTGATGGTTACTCAGCTTACGTTAAAGTGGATGTAGCGCATTTTTTACCATACCCTGTTCTCCTGGGAAGAGGCTGACCGTTTTTTTTATCATACTTTAGGTCGGGAAATGGTTTTAGTTTCTACCAGAGGACAATCTAAGCAACGGGAGAAAACAGTTGGTGAGATTTTCCCGTTACAATCCAACCTGTTTAATCCAAAAATCCGCCCGAGAAAAACAAAGAGACAGCGTCGGGTGGAAAAATATGAGGGAAATCTGAGACGACAAGGGGAGGGGTCTGAATCAAAGTTAAACCAATCTTGTAAACGACAGGGTAAAGGAGTAGGTGTTCAGTGTAACCGGGGCTGCGATGTTACTGATGTGGAAGGTCACATAATAAAAGACACACCTCTCAGCGTACCTAATCATGGGGACCAAGATATTGACCTGGGCTATAAACAACAAAATGATCCCACATTAGAGTATGCTCGGAAACAGGTTATATATATCGAGGGGAAGGATATGCAGGAAGGACAACCAGTGGTATCTCCGCATTTTTCTGTATCTGGGCACTAATTATATAGAATAACCCGGGCTCCCGAGACGGGACAGCTCGTAAAACAGTTATAGGTTCCTGGGCCTTTTCAGTCGGAAGTCATAAGATTGGCGCATGACATTCCATTTTCAAGTAATTTAGGAACTGAAAAGACCCAGGAACGAATTCTGGCCCGTGTTTTTTTGGCCAGGGTTTTATGGTCTTGTGCGGAAGTATGTATCTGAGTGTCCGGAATGTCAATTAGCTGCCCCTAAGTTAGTTCGCCCCGCACCTCTGGTCTCACTGCCAATTATTGGAGTACCGTTTGAGAGGATTGGTGTAGATTTAGTAGGCCCTCTGGAGGGAACAGAGTCAGGATATCGGTATATTTTAGTAGTAGTGGACTACGCAACAAGATATCCAGAAGCTGTTCCCTTACACTCTATGAGTGCAGAAGTAGTAGCAAATGAATTGGTTAAAATATTTTCTAGGGTGGGAATCCCAAAAGAAATTCTCACTGGGGGGGGGCTGAGTGTCCCGGGGTATTAAATACAGACCGACATAGTCGGTGGCTCGTGTTTGTGGTAAGTATTGAAAATCCGTTCAATTAGAACCTCACTTTTTCATCCTCAAACAGATGGGCTTGTTGAACGATTTAATCAGACTTGAAAAAGTATGTTGAGCCGCTTTGTAGATCAGGAGAAACGTAATCGGGCTAAACTGCTTCCCTACTTGCTCTTTGCAGTTCGCGAGGTACCACAATCCAAAACGGGGTTTTCCCCCGTTTGAGATCTTGTACGGTCACCAGCCGCGGGGTATCTTGGATCTCATAAGATAAGGCTGGGAAGAACAGTCAAAAGACTCTAAAAATATAGTGAAATATGTATTACAGCTACGCGATCAGTTAGAATTAGTCGGTCGATTGGCATGTGACAATCTCAAAGTGGCACAGCAGAAGCAGCAGCAAAGCTACAATAAAAATGCAAGAATTAGGAACTTTCGACCTGGAGACAAAGAGTTGTTATTGTTGCCCTCATCGGAATCTAAGTTGTTTGTTAAATGGCAGGGTCCCTTTGAGGTCATTCGGGCAATTGGAAAAGTTAATTATGAGATTCGACAGCCTGGGTGTCGGAAGGAAAATCAAATTTATCATGTGAATCTCCTCAAACCGTGGAAAGAACGGGAGGTCCATTTTATATCTCCCGAACAGGAGGGAGAGGACTATGGACCCTCAATTGAGCCCGTATCAGCAGCTGGGTTCCGATGGGGGAACGATTAACTCCTGATCAACGCAAAGAAGTAAGCAATTTAATCAAAATGTTTGGTGATGTGTTTTCTAACGTGCCTGGAAGAACGCATTTGATTGAACACGCAGTTATCACTCCGCCAGGTCTGAGAGTTAAACAGAGACCGTATCGCATTCCAGAAAGACGGAGAGATTCTGTCCGGAGGGAGGTCGAGTGTATGTTGAAACTTGGGATAATAGAACCTTCCCGAAGTGAGTGGTGTAGACCAATAGTACCAATAGACAAGCCAGAAGGGTCACTACGATTATGTATCGATTTTAGGAGGGTGAATGATATCTCCAAGTTTGATGCATATCCCATGCCTCGAGTAGATGAACTCTTAGACAAACTGGGGCAAGCTCGGTTTATTTCAACTTTGGATCTGACGAAAGGATACTGGCAAATTCCATTAGCAAAAGCCTCTCATGAGAAAACGGCATTCTCAACCCCAGATGGTCTTTTTCAATTTTGTACTATGCCGTTCGGACTTCATGGAGCTCCCGCAACTTTCCAGAGACTGATGGACAGGGTATTACAACCTCATCGAGAGTATGCAGCTGTATATATCGATGATGTAGTCATATACAGTTCTTCCTGGAAAGAACATTTGAGTAGATTAAAAGCCGTCCTACAGTCTCTGAGGAAGGCGGGGCTCACAGCGAACATGGCAAAGTGCGCTATTGGAAAAGAAGAAACAAAATATTTAGGTTTCATAATGGGTAAGGGTAGAGTGAAACCGTTGGTTTCAAAAGTCCAGGCTTTGTTGGATTCAACGGTACCTACCACAAAAACCCAGGTGAGATCACTGTTAGGGTTGGCTGGTTATTACCGCCGCTTTATTCCACACTTTTCCACTATAGCCGCCCCTCTCACTGATCTCACTAAAAAGAAGGCTCCAAATAAAATTAAGTGGAGTGCAGAGTGTCAGACAGCCTTTAAATCTATTAAAACTAATTTGAGTCAGGCCCCAGCATTAGTAAGCCCGGATTTCAGCCGAGAGTTCATCCTTCAGACTGATGCATCGCAGACTGGTCTGGGGCGGTTCTGTCCCAGGAAAAAAATGGTATAGAACACCCTAATACTATATATTAGTTGGAAGTTACTGCCAAGAGAACAAAGGTACTCTGTGGTAGAAAAATAATGCCTGGCAGTAAAATGGGCGGTGGAGTCCTTAAAATACTATCTTCTGGGACGACCCTTTGTACTCATCACAGATCACGCCCCTTTAAAGTGGTTAGACACAATGAAGGATTCAAACGCTAGGATTACGCGGTGGAACCTGGCGCTCCAACCCTTCGCCTTTCAAATAAGGCATCGTGCAGGTAAGTTACATCAAAAAGCTGATTTTTTTTCCCAGGAGGGAGGTAAAAGGGAAGGTTTAGAGGTTTCCGAGTTTTCCTTCGGTTTCACTCTGAGGGGTGGGATATGTGATGAGTCAAAAGGGATTTCGGTCTGCAATTCAGCATCCAAACAGTAGATGGCATCAAACCAAATCAGGACTTCCCTTACCAAGATCTCGTGAACATGGAAAAGGTTATCTTTATGAGGGGCGGCACCTTAGTGAGGGGCAGGAGTACGACTATGTAAAATTCCAGCCACTGGATTCAAGTGAAGTTAAGGATATCTGTCAGGCTGGGATTGGTGATCCACTGACTACCGGGGGCGGGGTTTGCATACTAAAGGAAACGTGCTACTGGGTTCGTGGTTGGTCCTGAGGAATAGAGGCGGAGTGAAAAAAGGCTGGAGGGAAGTATGTGCGGGGGTGGACTGTGTTATTTATTTTTACTTACGGACGGAGGCCTTACTAACTTTGCTCTTTTTTGTTTTTATTCCTTTTTGTTTCATTTTGGATTTAAGCAGATCACGAAGAGGATTAAGAGGCTTCCGTTCTTTTATTTTTATGAATACTCCCGCACTCCCTCGCCCACATCCTTCTTTATTATTTTTCTATATTTTCTGTGTAATATTAAATAAAATTGTAATTTTTACACGTAAATCACTGTCTTGAAAATCCATTTTTACTCACACCGCTCACACACCCCTATTCTGTAAGTTGCTTTAGATAAAAGCTTCTGCTAAGATAAATGACTCAGTAATAATTGTACAGGCGAGGAGGGTTTCCTTTGCCTGCAGTGAAAAGGAGCTTCATTGAACCACAGGTCTCTTCCCTTCCCTTTCG
>NW_024474964.1:0-1000 GCF_017654505.1 Polyodon spathula
TGGGGTCACGACTACGTTCAGATCCACTGTGCAAGCGTGCCATTCGTCTCGTAGACCCCACCTTTCATGGGGAGGGGTTCTACTTGAGATAATTTCTGGTGCCGAAGAAGGACAGCGGCTTTCGCCCCATCCTGGACCTGCGGTTCCTCAACGTGTATTTTCACGTCCCCATTCGTCCAGAACACAGGAAATATCTCCGCGAGAGTTGCACGTATCTGCGATAGTACCGGAGAACGTCGAAGTTACCCCAGCTCTCTACTCTTGATGGACCCGTCTTACCAAAACTAGACAATGTCAGGTACTCTCCCTGCGCCACCGGGTGTGTCGCGAACACTTGTCTCGTAGATAGCTGAGCCAGGAAGGCTCCAGTTGTGGGTTCTGGCCCCTGAAAGGGACTGCTGGTCAGCTTTAGGGCTGTCAGACATGGTTGGGGGTACTTTTCAGAATGCTACGGCGCATTCCACTAGGTCTATGAACGCCTATTAGTGGAAATATTTTCAAGATTGGTGCAGTACTAATAGTCATGATCCGATCTCTTGTCCCATGCCTGTCATCTTGCAGTTTCTGCAAGCTAACGATGAGACTAGTAGATCACCTTCCACACTGAAGGTATACCTAGTGGCTATTTATATACCTGCTTGCCATTCCCCTGTTGACTCAGTGTCCCCGGGCATGCATTTTCTGGCTACCCAATTTCTCTGAGGCACTCACCAGTTGAGCCCTCCTAGGAGGGCTACTCTCCCCGAATGGAGTCTTGAGATTGTACTGGAGGCTCTCACTCTGGCCCTGTTTGAGCCTATATACTCCATAGTATCTGTCCATGAAGACAGCCTTCCTCTTTTCTATCTCCTCCGCAAAGTAGGTTAGTGAGCTGCAGGAGCTGTCTGTGCCCAAGCACTCACGTCCAGGCACATTCTCACCGGTTCGGACTATATACATAACCAACGACTACCAATCGTCTCACCGTGACGCACGTTTTGATACGAAGCGAGGGTTCCAC
>NW_024474965.1:0-7000 GCF_017654505.1 Polyodon spathula
AGTGTTGGAAGGTGTAATTAGACACCTAATTACCTCAGGACAGGTAGGTAGTGTGTGAATGAAGCCTTCTCCTATCCTTGCAACTTAACGGAGAACGGCACAAGCCCGTAACGCCTACGAATGACAATCCTAGATCCTGCTCTCGCAACGCAGTAAGACTAGCAGTCGACACCAGACGGTGCCCAGTGCCCTGGACCCCTGTCGGGCAGAAACTGTCGTCTACGTTGAACAGCGTTGACCTAACGACCCTCCGGCCCGGTAGATGTGAATTGTCTCATCTACGCCGATATCAGCTGCCCGGGAGAAATCCTCCACGGAGTCCCGACGCGACTCTAAACCTTACGGCACAACCGTTTTGTGCCCCACCCTGTGTGTATTATATGTTGTTGTGTTAATGTTGGTGTATAGTCACTAGTACACGGGATATAAACGGGTCTGTAAAACGAGTGTTTAAAATGTATATATGTATTTAAGCACAAGGATTGTACAGCTTCACGTGCAAGTAAAATGTAGTAATATGTGAGCACGGGAAATTGCATTTAATTCACGTGCTGTTGTACCGAGACTCCAATTTAATGATGATTAGCAATCGAGTCTCGGTACAGACGCATAAAAGCAGCATGTTTTCACTCAATAGGGGTTGTGTGTTCGGTGAGTGGAGAAAGGGATGGAGACGGAGGTAATAATAATAATAATTATAATAATAGTTAAATATCAGCTCACCTTGTTTGTCAGTGTAGTCCATTTTGTTTGTCTCTTTAATTTGGCAAATGTGCCGTGTCCTGTGTTTTTTGTGTTTGTTACAACCGTTTATTTTCTGGCTGTCTGTTCATTTATTAAATGCTGAGCGAGACCATTCGCTCAGCTCCACCAAAAACGTGGAGAGAGACAGCACATAAAGGAACAAAGACCATACTACAGTGGGGGACGTCGGCTGAACACTGTGGTACCACAGCTTCTGCCCTCAGGTGGGGCGCGGAAGATCTGCGTCTTGGTCTCCGTCCTTGTGTGTTAAGAACAAATTTTTTTTTATTGCTGTTTTTTTTTTATTCCAGGTCTTCTGCCGGTAGTCACACGACCCTGACCTATGTCCTGTTAACGACCCGACCTCCGGGCAGGTACGGGTGTCGGAGGGCCCTGTCACCGACTCTCCTGTACCCATCTCTACCCCTTCGCATACTCTCCCTTTGTGTGGGGTTTGAGGTACCCCTCCTTTCACACCTTAAAACCATGCATACGGAGGGACCTCCATCGATGATTTGTCTTGTCGTCTTGATACCATCGTCCCAGAGAGGTCTTGGGGACGCGCCCCGTCTTTGCGCTCACTGCTAAGTGTCCGTGTACTACCCGCCCTTGTGCTCCATGCACGGATCTACCCCCTCGACGGCCCCCTAGAGTGTTCGGACTCTCTCCTCTACAATGTAAGGAAGTGGTCGTAATCCCCATCACGTAGACCCTAGTGCCAGGTGGATGTCATCACCACCTGGAGGAGAGGAGCAGGTGCTTCCTCTGCCTCCATCACCTTCCCCTGCAAGTGAGGTAGAGCCGCACCAGTCCCCTGCAAGTGAGGGAGAGCCGCACCAGTCCCCTGCAAGAGAAGGAGAGCCACACCAGTAAAACCCAAAAGGAGGGGTGGGGACGTTTCTTCCCGCTCGTCGTGGGCAGGAGGACGTAATCATGCCCTCTCTCGCGTGGTCAGTGGACATATATTCCCATCGATTTGCAGCAAGGGGGAGTCGTTGTCCTCTTCTACACGTCGCTCCCACCTCTGCCGCCAGGAGACTACACGCCTCCACCACCTCCTAATGACCTCAAACCTGGTTCTACACAAACCAACACCATAGCGTCGCCAGTTCGTTATTATTATTATTTTATGGCACATCTGTGTGGTTTGGTTCCCATGCGGTGTGCATTGCTTATTTATTTATTCGCTCCTGCAGTCTTCAGGACCAGCACTACAATAAATGTAATGAAATGTAAAAAGGCTACCGGCTAGGTGGATTTTGGACCCTTGGGTACCATCCGGGATGGCAGGTCCCGGAACAAAGGGCATTAGGCTCTGTATCTGCGACTTTGCCACCACCCTATCCCCCATCCGTAACCTATCTCCCTGGGTTCTTGGAACGACAGAGAACGTGTAAATATTATAGACATACATGCATGTGTTGTGTGTGTTCCTACTATGTGTTCCAAATCTTCACTCAGCAAAGGCTCTAATTCTCGTATAATAGAACATAAATGTAAATATGGACATTTAGAGGTTTTGATTGGAGTAAATTTAGAAAACATCATTTAAAACATAATGAAATCCATATTATGCGACCCTTAAACCTTTTCATATGTTGTTTTTTCTGACTTTATGGGAACGAAAAGACACACATTTACGCTTAATGATACAACAAAAAACGCGAAACTGAAATCACATGTCGCTTTTATCTGTGTGTAAACCGGAAAAGGCCAAAGGGTAACCCTTTATCACTCTAAACTTATAGTGCAGGACCAAAGTTGTTTTCCATTGCGAACAGCCCAAAGGCTTATGGATCGGGAAAAGCGGTATGGAAAACCTCCGTATTCGTTTGATTCTGTATGTGTAATATGGTGGTCACTGTTTTAAATATTTTTGTTGTTTGTTTTTTTCGTGACTGTCCCATTAGTATGTATGCGATCAAAATTTATTGTTTACAGCGACACTGCTAAAATTCCACAAATGGTGCACCTACTGATGAAGTTTTCATTTGATCAGAAAAAAGAAAACTATTTAATCATCCTAGCACATAACTTCATCTCTGCCTTAACTTTTACTGAGGTGTCAAAAACTAAACTACAGCCCTAACTAACAAAAAAATGACCATACATAAATTAATTATCATTGGCTGCTACTGAAAATGTGTGGATTGAATAATGGTAGAGGCAGGAAATATATCCTTGCAGTTAAGACGTCCAAACAAGTTCCTTTCCTTTTTGTCTTGTTCCTTCAAGCATGTTAAAGGAGAGATTCTGAAAAATAACAATAAAAACGATGGCACGCGAGGAGATACCATGCCAACTTTTAACACTCCAAAAGAAAAGAAAATAACGGTGGTTGGGGACCGCGGTAAAGATAGCCTGACTTTCGACATTTGTTTGATATTCGACTCATTCTAACCCAGCATCAATTTAAAAGGCATCATATCCCCAACCACAGCAGCTAGCGTTTAACAATAACATACCGCATATACTCACACTTAGCCAACCAGACACGGGTAAAATAGCTTTATCTCCCCAGTCACAGTAGCTAGAGTGTCCAAACCATCTTTTATGTGAAGATCAATTGTTAATTGTTTCACAAGCTCTCCTTCACATGTGAATCAAACAAACAAATCGTGAAAAACAATACCATACCGCATATACGCACACTGCCTAGCTGACACGCGTAAAAGGGATTTATCTCACGAACCGCAATAGCTTAGCGCTCAAATCAACTTTAATTTAAAGATGACAAATTGTGAATTATTTCACATGCTCTCTTTTACACATGAATACTAACAAATAATTTGTGAAAAACAATAACATACCGCATATATGCACAATTAGCCTACCTAGCTCGTACTGTCACGTGATTTTTTAACCCTCATCGCCCCACACATAGAAGTAGTTGTTGAAAACCATTCACAGATTAAGTGAAGATTGTGAAAACATTCCCCGTTGGTTTTCTATAAATTGAGGTTGGTTTGAAAAGTGCAATTATTGTGTTTGAAATACCAATCTTGGGTTTTATCATGGGTTAGTATATATGTATATAGGCATAGTAACTTTACATGGATTCACAAGTTTAACTGTGAAACAATTCACAATAGGTCTTCTTTAATTTAAAGTTGTTTTGAGAACGCTATCTTTTGTGGTTGGGAATTACATAATTTGGTTGGGTTACTATCGTACATATCTTGTTTTTTTTTCCACAAATAATTTTTAGGATTCACATGTAAAACAGAGACTGTGAAACAATTCACAACTGGCACCAGAAGTGAAATTAGTTTCAAGACAACTTTTGCGATCGACGACACCAACCCCTATATGTTCGTGTTACTCACCAAGCGTATTACAGCGATACAAAACAAAAAGTTTATTAATAAGAATCCTAAGTGTACAATTTTGTTTTCAAGAACGACACTTTGTTAAAGGTTTGTTGACACAAGCGGACATTTAATTTACCAACCAAACTATAGTACATTCCATCAACTCAAACACCAACCCCTCCGATGTAAGGGTACAAAGAAAGCACAGCTGATTACTGCACGGCCGCTTAAATAGGTCCCTTAAGCTTACAGTTCGATTGAAAGGCCGGGCCACCCCCACCCCGCAAGATTAGCTGACCTGAGATTATTTTCACACTACGCGTAAATAAAAATAAAATCCTTGGACTTAACCGGGTTGCCTACAGAGATGTATTGCTCATCAGCCCGTAATTCTCGGTCCATGAACCGTAATGGATGTAGGTCACTATTACACCTCGTATTTGTATTGGTATTTTGAACGTGGGGAAAACCTTTGGTCTGTGGGCAGGGGGAGCAGCACAAACTTAGGAAGGGCAAAACTTAATAATTGTGAGGGACGGGATTAATTTGCACGTAGACACTGGGGCCGACCTATCAAAAGGAAGTTCAATGACTGGGGACTGTTCGTGCCCTTTAAAGACGGGGGGGGAGTGGGTGTCCCCGTAGTTGCGCCTGCCTGATTGTTGTGTGGGTCGCCTTTTTTCATAGTTTGCCACCCCCCCACCCACGGAAAGGGGATTATAAGAGTCCACCCACGCGAGGAGAGAAGAGAGAGAAGAGAGAGAGGTAGCAGAGCGAGGAGAGAGAGTCAAAGTAAGCACGGCACTGACAACATTATCGGCTCGACGCGCCCTGACGTCTTGCGGGCAGAAAACACTCAACAACAAAGGTGTGTGTAACTGCTAACGTTGACAGACGCTCCGTAGCGGGGCATTGACGCATCTGTCTGCGTTTAGAATCGTCCTCCTGCGTAGAGTGGTTCTTTCACCGTGTTAAAGAGTGCGCTATCGGCATTCGTCCTCCTCTCTGTACCTTGCCACAGTACGTAACTCGTTCGCAAAGCGGATAAACCTACAACCAACCCTGTCGAAAGTTTGTTTGGACGAAATTTGCTTCTATCGGGGGGATGCTAACTCACGTTGTGACACTAAAGAAGAAAAAAATAAACGAACAACATTTGTCATTGGTTTATTACATTTAAAAAAGCGGGCTTCACATATATATAGTAATATATAGCTTATATATACTACTATATATATACTATATATATATATATATAATTCTTATATAGTTTCGTTTAGACGGACAACTCACTTCCGCAGCACGTTGTATGTAAAAGATCTCACCATATTTTTTTCTATAACAAGAATAGGAAGGATAGGAATATGAGTATAGGATCAATCGGTAGGAGTCGTGACAGGGGGACGTGCACGGGCCCTGCAACAGTTGGGCTAGTTAAAGAGGTCTCGGCTGACCAAGAAAGAAAAGGAAAGGGATTGGCTGAAGTGACCAGAGGATGTGTGGACTGTAAGCACTAACCCAGCTCAAAGTGGAAAAGTAGTGTTTATGTTGTGGAAGAGGGTCAAAGGGATGATGACTGTGATGGGGAAGTGGCATAGTGGTTCTGAGAGTGAGTCGGGGGTTTTGGGTGGTTTCGTATCGCCAAGGGGGTGTGGATCTACTGGTCTGATGAAGTTCATATACATGGTTTGACAAGCATCCTTTGTCCTTCGATTCACTTCTAACACATATTACAAACTTAGCGGACATATACGATATTCTTACGTAGTTCGTGTTTCTCGACAATTTGCGTCTAACTATAGTGGAGGGGGGTTGCGACGTGTAGTCGGGAGTCCCCTTTGTAGACGTGTGACGTGCTCGCCCGTCCGGACCTCCTTATGTCTAATGCGTAATGTCGTTGACAGACCTGGAGATCAATAGAGTGGGGCTGTCTGTTCGACATCGTACTCCGGTGGGCCAATCTGTGGGAGCATGCCGGTTCTTATCTTTATGGGGCTACCTTTTAGTATACGGGGTGCATTGCCGAAAGTCAGTTAAATACATTGTAATCGCGCAAATAGCCCACTACACCACTAACGAACGAAGCAAGGGGATAGATTGACAAAAAGATAGATAGGAAGATAGATTAACAGCTAAGCATGAAAGAAAGAAAACATGACTATGTGAAATTGTTTAGTGGTCGATTATTATTATTATTCTTATTATTAGTATTATTATTATTAGTATTATTATTATTAGTATTATTATTATTAGGTAATAATACATAATAAGTACTACATCTCTATGTGTAAATAGCATTTAACGTCTTCAAGCTTTCAGTTGTCAGTTCATATTAGGGCAGGAGAGGATGAACCTAGGGCATCAGATGCACAAGAAAAGATAAAATTCCCATTAGTGTTAACTGTTTCATAGACATGTGGCAAACTGCAGTATTTTCTCTTATTGGAAATAACTTTGGAAACGAATTTATTGTTTGTGTCGTCGGGAAAGAAACAACGGAATTTTGATCCGTAAAAATTTAAAAACAAAAATAACAACAAAAAAAAAAAAAACACGTCACAACTTCAGTTACTATGGATCTAACTGGTCGTAAATAAATTTGTTCACCTCGTCAGCTAAGTTTACTTATAACAAACAGGATAATGTAAAAAATAGTCAATCTATGTACATAACACGCACCCCAACAAACCAATTGCTCCTATCTTCCCATGGCACTACCCCCCCATGTACCGTACCTCTAACCGTCGCTAGAGTCTAACGTGCCCTGAGTCGTAGTTAACCTGAGTTGTGTGATGGTATTCATGTGTAACTTATGGTCCCGTGATAAAGTTTAGTTGATCACAGTACAGCCACGAACTCTTATTACTACATATGTATACACTCGACAATAGCCACAGTATAAAACTTGCCCCCACATCCCACATAGTTTGTGGATGGCTTAAAGC
>NW_024474966.1:0-2678 GCF_017654505.1 Polyodon spathula
GTCAGCACTAACCCACACACTGAGACACAAGAACTTTTCATTTTCTCTATTCCCATATTTATATATATTATATATATAATATATATATCCTATATATAATCTATATATCTATATATAATATTACTATATATATATATATAGCACATATAAGTATGATTAGATATTATCCATATATTGTCACTCACAACTTGAGTGTCAAAGGCGCCCGCCGTCGCCGGAAAGTGTCCGTCTTCATTTTTTCACCCGACGGTACTGGGGCTGGGGGAACGTTGTTGATGAGACGTGGGCCTGGGATGGGGGTACGTGTGATATGAACGAGTGGTTACGGTCGGCTGGAAATGTCGAGCCTGAACGAGTGGATGTCCCGTAGGTCCTTCCTTTCAGCCTGTGGAATCCCGACCGTTTACTTCCCCCCTATCCGGCGTGTCAATACCGTGTGGATCCCGCGTATTTAACTGTGAAATTGAGTGTAAGCAATCACGAAAAATGGTCAACATCTTAGGTTTGTTGCCATGTTAAGGAGTAAAATTAGGACGTGGTAAGAAATCAACATTTGCCAGACTTGCTAGAACGTGACAAAAACAATAAGTTTGAAGAACTCTCTACAATGTCGTGGTAAGACTCGTCAACCTTGGCTACAGCAGGGATTGACGCCTGTCATGCCCCACTTGGATGCTGGGGGGGCAGGGTGATCATGACTCTGAAATCTGGTCTCCCCTGGGAACAGACTCATGGTTGTTGAGCCCGTTGCTAAGAAAGGAATGCACTGAAGTTACTTGCATATTCAAATTGGGCATGGCATTATTGGATTTCATTTAATTACAATGACAATGATTCTTATAAAAGGATGATGCTAATACAGGTTAATCAAAACGTTTTACCGATTTTATAATGCAGAGCGTTTTTCTGGATAAGAGTCCCGGACAGGACCGTTGACACGATGGAAACAATCGAGCAAACGAAAATAGTGTTTAGTATAGGTTTTGACAGGAGCAGTGGTGCAGGCGAAAATTTCGTAGGTCTAAACCACGCGGGGAAGCGATGTTAACCGTTATACGACGGCCGTCTTTGCTTTGTTGATTAAACGAAAGGTGTACCGAATAACGGAACTGCGGGACGCCTGCGAAGGAGTAGCCACGGGTCCGGGACGTCCGCGAGACTCACGGTAAATGTCGTAAAAGCCTTCTTGTAGTAGTCAGGGCGCCAGAGTGAAGACAATGGGCACTATTAGGAGTCAGGGCCGGAGACGGATATCCGTTGTTGCGACACCCCTAAACGACACGTGCGAAGAGACGACTAGATGTGGGTCGGGCAATATCAGCAAGTGCAGGGCGGGCATGCCAGTAACATGGTTATGCCGGTACTGTGATGGGGTACCCCACTGCAGACACAGAGGACAGAGCAACAAGCAAAGTGATTCGCACACCACCAGCTTAGGTTCAACGAGTAGGGTCAACAATACAATCTTCGCATCTGGTCATCTACAGTATAGGCAACTAGTATTGGTAACGCACCATCCTCAGGACTGAGCAATCAAACAGGATGGCATTTTTTGGTGTCACGCAGTGTGTTTTTTTTGGGACCACCGCATACATATTTAAACAAAATATGTACAAGAACAATAATAAAAAAAAAAAAAACATCTGGCAGATGATAATGGAATCTGTAAATGAAAAGATCGGTAAATGTGCCGTGTATGGTGCCGTGTTTGTAAATCTCTAACAATCGTCTATTAGGCGTTGTGGACTCTTGCAATTTTGTGTCGTGGATGACAGACAGACTACTGCCTTACATGGACCGGGCCTCTGTGGAATGTTACCTGGCGAAATATCAGAAGTTGAAGGTAAATATAGGTTGTAAAGTTTTTTTTAAAGCGAAAATAAAGAAATAAATTGTTTTCTAATATCGATAGAGCCCTCTCGGACGACCCGAGCCTAGCCCTGCCGTACATTTGAGGTCAGCGTGGCGCCAGTAGATGGTGTGTCATCTCGGAGAGATAGGCGCGTAATCTATATCTATATATATACTATAGATCATATATCCATATTATATATATATTATATATAGAACTCCCGATCACATTAAAGCTTGCCCTTACTGTACATATTTTAAAAAAGAGTGAAAAGGGAGGGCAGCAAAATGTAATTTGAACGGGAATGACTGGAGACACAGAACGATGCTCTCAGGTATAATGTGGTTTATTCAGTCAGTTAGCAAGCAATCAGCCCTTCCCCCACCCCAGGGCACTACTCAGCCTCTCAAGGTGACATTCACATCTGCACAAAACAACACAGGATGTGTTTTAACAATTACAGTGTTTGTCAAATAAATAATAAAAGCACTTACAATAATCAAAACAAATTATAACAAGAACATTGGACAGTCTTTCCCCACAATACTGCACAACTTTTGCACTTAAAGGCAACAAAGGTAATTCACTTTCTATTAGTAATACACTATATCTGTTAAAAATCTCTACAAAATTACATATAATTCAAAGCTAATTCGACATCTGCCCGCCGCAGCTGGGCACTTCACAAACCGCCCGAACATTATGGCAACTGCAACTTAAATTGTGTGTGTGTGTGTGTGTGATGTGTGTGTGTCAGTGTGTTATATATATATATCTTAAATCTATATATAGTAATATCAAGTTTTAGTAGAAACTTCCATATATA
>NW_024474967.1:0-23986 GCF_017654505.1 Polyodon spathula
GTTTCAAGTTGCGATCTTGGGTAATAGCTCGAAGTATATATATATATAATATATCTATATATACGAGATATATTAGCATAATATATATTAATATATAATAACAATTTGGGACCCGGTCTAGATATTTTTGTTTGATATTATGACCCCTATAACTTGGTGTTTCTGGAACCAATGTGAAAGCTGTTTTAACTACAAAACTTTAATACTCCATGATTTTACATTTAAAAGGGTGTAATTAAAGTGTTATTTTTTAGTATAATATGGTCCAATAGGGTCAAACTGAAAAGTTTTTTGTATGTAAGAAAGACTACAGACATAGAAATAGTACGTTTCCCCAAAAAAGAGTTGCCCCCGTTTTCCACGATAACATAACAACATTTATCACAATAAATCATATATACCAGGCTTATCCAGTTCCTTCAAAATAGGCTATATATATTATCTCTCCTGTCTGTATCTTTATAATTGCAAGGGTTTTTTCAACGGCAAGTGCTATTTTTTTCTCCGTCATTTTGGATTCTGCTTCACCCTGGTGGACACCATGTATTGAAGCTGTGCTCTGCATTAACCTGAGTCAGTAGTATTTGCTGAAATGAAGTTGTGGTGTCAAAAATGTAAAAATACTGGAGAAAAACCAAAGTCTGTGATATTGGCAGTGTGATGCACTATTTATCCAAATGTGCACAAGCTTCTGCAAATCTTAGTTACCCTACCAGTGTCAACAGCATATTCAGAAAGATCTTTTTCCTCACAGGCAATTAAAGACCTGCCTTCCTTCGCAATGCGACCGATAAAAACCGAATAGCTGGGCTTGCATGTCTCCACATTCACAGAGATATTCCAGTGAATAGTAATGAAGTGTAGCAGACTGTTTATTTTTCTTTTTGTTTGATATAATAATGGTTCTGTATGCTTTCATTTAATTTGTTTCATTTGTTGGCTTTCGTTTGATTTATTTTATATGGAAGTGTGACAGAAAGACAATAATTCTTTGTGGTAAAGGACACACTCCCGCGATTCATGGGTGGCCCGAACTAAGTACCCGGGACTATTAAGAGTGACAACTCGTATCCTGTGGTTAAAAGGAAGTTGGTCATTTAGAAAAGGGATGGAACGTTGGTATATTAACTCATTGACCCGGGTGGGAAATGATGTGGCAGTCGTGGATTGGAGGAGCGGCTGCAATCATTAACCAAGTGGTCATGAGTGATGGTATAAGTAGGGGACAAAGCGACATAATCTGTTCCTTCATTTTGGTTATTAAAAAAAAAGAACCCAGAAGGACCTGTGCTTTGTGTATTCGTATCGTGAGTGTTTGTTTGTTTTGTCTATTTGTTGCTTGTTATCATTACACAGTTAACATGTTCCGGAGCTGTCGCCAGAGGACAGCACAATCCTGGAACAGCACAGCACTCTTATCACAAATAACTGTCACAACGTGGTCCTCGTGATTAGTTCTGATCGCCCTGACATCACAGAAACAACAAAGGACACTCGCATGTTATGTTACCTGCATCAGCAAGCTCATGGTTAGACCCCTCGGGGATTACATCATAAGTAATACACGCCGCTGGTATTACTTTCCGTCATTATTGTTTACTGTTTGTTTTGCCGTCAGGCACTGGATTTACAAACCCATTAAACAACATTGCACCTGGATTATCATTGTCTGTCTGTTCATTGATTACTTGCACCTGCACACTGTTAACCACTTTGCCACAGGAAGTAATAATTAGGTTTGAACATTTTATTCATGCCGAAAGTACTTGCCTTTAAATATCTGTTGTGCCGACTCAAAACATATAAAAAATAAAAAAATTAAAATTAAAAATTAAAATAATTACATGCGATTAAAAATGATACAATACTTCAATAAGCCTTTCTTTTTCACGCCAACAGACAAACAAAAAAAGTCCTGCCTAAGTGTGACAGAAATACAATGAGGTCTGGTTGTAAATCTCCCTCCCGACCCGTGAAGGGCGCTAAGTAGCGAAAGGGGAAATCTTCTGGACGGGCTGGCCTGACAGTTAATTTCCAGGGTCAGGAAGTCAGTCAGCCTGGAAGGAAGCCGTTTGACAACGTCCTTTGCAGCCTGGACCTGCATTTGGCTGACCCCTCCATTGCCGACGTTAGTTTGTATTCTGCGTCGGCAATCATTTACCAAGGGGTCATGCGGGATAGCATAAAAAGGGCCAGAGAAACTCTAATCTTTTCCTTCACTTGGTTTAAAATACAATGAACAGAAAGGACCGGGAGATTGTACCTTGAAATAGAAAATAGTTTGTGAGTGTTTTGTCTGTTTGTGTGTTTAGTAACTGTCTGTGTCTTTTTATAATCACGAGACAGCTAAGCACGAATCCAGAGCTGTCGCCTTGGGCCAGCACAAAACCAGATCAACACTGCACTAAGTGAGTGCAGAACTCATTATTTGAATAGTGTGGGTGGTGCGCCGTGATGTCGTCGTGCTGGGCGTGACCAGGGTCAAGCACATAATAAAACCCCGCCCTATATTATGAAACAACCTAAGACCAACACCGTCTTGTAAAACCAGTTCATGGGAGATCCTACGCCAATGTGGATCCACTCATAACGGTCCTCTAACATAGACAAAATCAGTGGTCTAGGCCCCTTAAGGTTTTATTTCATAAAGATTGACCTACTTGTTAACGGACGGACGCTACTGTGACTGTATCGTAGTGGGTAGTGACCTGTTGTGCGTGCGTCCGGTGAAACGGTGTGATACGGTGCAAACCTTGTGGGGTATGTATACCGATATTGATTACCCAAATTTTTTTGTCACGTCGAAATTTCCCTAAGTCGTGAACGTAACAGTGGTACAATCGTGGTGGACAGACAAGATACATGGTCGGGTCCCGTTTTTTTTTTTTCTTTTTTTTCCCCTTTTATTTAGAAAGAAGGGCTAGAGTAATCAAAGCTATATGGAAACTCAACATATTAGTACCAGCTGTGTTCAAAGCATCAGTTCTTAAAAAATAAAGAGGAAGTGCTGAGGCTCGGAAAAATACAGCGTTACACATCCCCACGTGATGGCTACAACTGTTTAAATAACATACTGGACATTAAGAATAGAATCCGACAAGGTTCTCTAAGTGGAAACATTCGTGATATTTGGGAAAGATTAAAAACACTGGGAAATCACATAGTCGAGCCCCATAAAACTATGACGTTCCGTACTATAAAAGAAGGTGGTAACACAATGACTTTATTCCGTGTGTTCCTCATTGACAAGGAGTCACCGGTCAAGGGATCCGACGACGAACTCTTTTGTAATCTTTGTTTTCAAATCAAAAAATGTAGTGAATGCACAACGGGACAGTGAGTCGTGCCGTCACCTGAGTTTTGTCCAAAGAAAAAACACACCACGCCAACGGGCACACAGCATACCACACTTTCTCTTGTCACATCGCATCTGGTGTGTAGAGGCCTTTAGGGTTAAAGAGAAAACTTTTAATTCATATAATACAGTGTTTGATTAGGATTGTGTTATATTTTGGTGCGTTGTTTTTATAGTAAAACTATGAATCCTACATAATATAGCAGGGGTGGCCACACTTCCTGACCCTATGAACCGCATTCCAAAATTTCCATATGGTCAAGAGCCGAAAGACACATACTGTAAAACATGAAATGTTTGAGAGAGCAAGACATTTTAAATACTAGCATTGTTATGCAGTACAGTAGTTGGCTATCTCTTGATGGCAGCAAAATACACAAGAACAAGGGATAGAACATTGCTGAGCCTACACAGTTTCTGTGTAATTTGTATTTTACTGTAGGATCTACAGTGTAGTAAAACTTTAAATGTAACATACTGGTGTTTTTCCATTATTTCTGTTTATACTGTATGTATTACACACTTTAAATAAAATATATTCAGTTATTATGAATCAAAATACAAGTGACTGACCTGATTTCACCAAAAACAGCACATAAAAACACACGTTTGTAAGGATTCTTTTTAACAAGCTCTTCCCTTGTTCTAGACTGAATGCTGGATTTAAAAAAAAAAAAAAAAAAAAAAAAAAAAAGACGCATTTTTTTATGTATGACTGCTGCATGTATAAAATACTTTTGAGAGCTTTGTGGATGACAAATGCACTGTATTTATTTTGAAAGGGATTACAGTACCTGCTCAAATATATTATAAATTTTAGACCTGCAATATAACATTTAAATATGCATTCTCTAGTCTAGCACCAACACTCCAATTTTATAAAAAGATTAATTCTGAATAAGGATGTTTGCCGTGAGTGATGTTCCATGCCTTACAAAGCTTGCTTGAGTCGTTACATCAGCTTTACTGAACGCAGAAAGGAGCATCTGCACAACAAGTGACAAAATATCCTTGAAATTAACATGCAGGCTCAAAGAAACGAGAGAGAGAAAAGGAGAGAATGGGAGAGGAGACTATGGAGAACAAAAATAATAAACTCATTGTGTTTATTTTTACTTTCTCTTCGATTTTGTTTGTTATTCTTTCTTCAGTTCATTCAAGCTTCAAAGTGTGTGTCACCCAGCATTTCACTGGGAGCCGCTCTTGATTGCAAAAGAGCTGCATGTGGCTCGCAGGCCACGGTTTGGCCACCTTTGTAATGTAGTCTATCCCTAATAGGTAATAGGTGCTATGCCATTAATACAGGGTTTTAGATTTATTTTAAGTCATTTAAAAACATACTGGAATACTGTAGGAATCATATAGGACATGTTTAACAGTGTATGGTAATTTTATGTGAACCTTTAGTTTTAGCATGTTGTGTTTGCTGAGCCTGTTGGACACAGCTTATCAGTTTGGAATATTAATTCCTCCACATGCTGCTTCTAGTTGGCTAGATGTGCAGAGATAGAGATTCCGCCACATGCTACTTCTAGTTGGCTAGATGCACACAGATTGTGTATTGCCTGAAGCACTACAGCCAGTACATTTGCCCGGCATATTGTATCAGTTAACTGACATTTAAATTGACTGAGATGCTTTGAGTTATAAAAGACAATATGTAGTAAGTCATTAGATTCTTTACAAAAACACATGAGAGTGCATACTAGAAGTAAATAAATTCAGTACCTTAAATAAAGACAACGTGCCTAGCATGTTTTTGTACATGTCAGTAGGATAACCTTTACCAATCTTCTTGACAGGTATGTTTCAGCAGTTCAAGACTTGAACTCTGTCTTTATTTCAATAGTCTATTCAACTTGTCCCTGTAGTTCTCATTATCACCATTATTCTATAACTTTTTTAAGTGGTTTATTTACCTCTCTTTGCGTTACATAACTGAAAGACGTTTTGTGGGCTGGGCTCAATGGTTTATGTGAAGCATTTTGTGAGTAAGAAGTTCAGTGGTAGTCCAGAGCTTCTCTGGGTAGCAGTGTCTGTGATCTGTGACTCCCCTCTTCCCCCTTCTCTAGAGCTTCTAATACACAGTACTCCCTCGATATTTCACAATTCCATAATTCACTCATTTGCTTAATTCACAGTTAGGCCTACATGTTGACATTAAATTGTATAAGGGCCTGTAGCAGGGCAGGAGCCCTGCACACAAAGAGTGGGTTTTGTGTATATATTGTAAATAGTATTGTGTAAATGCGTGTAATTGTTGTAATTAATTTAATGAAGTACCTGATGCTCCTGGGAGAGCCTGCCTGCTGTGTGTGATTGCCAGCTGTGGATAATCAGCAGGTAGGTGTGTTCCAGCACGGTGTCAGGTATAAAGAGGTCCTGTTTGTTCACCTCGGGGCTGCTGCAAAGCCAAGGACAATGGGCTGAAGATCGTCCATGCTACCCGAGCATAGAGACCGAAATATGTTGCTGAAATCCTCTGATCGCCGTGATGGTGAACCGGGATCGGAGCCAAAAGAAGAAGCCAATACCGGCGACAGCCGGAGTCAGGGTTTGTGTTGATACATAAAGATTAGTTCAGGGATCCCCATAAAGTATAGTGAGGTGAGCAAGCGGGACCTCCATGCATTAGGGAGCAGCGCACACAATTTTTAGTGTACCTTTTGTGTTATAGTTTTTTTGTATTGTTTATTTTGTCCAGCCGTTGGAAAACTTATGTACTCAGTGAGCTGTTCCATGTTGGTAGTGTCACGTGAGCTGTTCTCACTGTGTGTGTTTGTGTAAATAAATCCTGTTTGCCTGCGGGGTGTGTCAACTTCAACCTCTGTCTTGATCTCCTGCCAGTCACTCAGCAGCGAATGCACACTCACAAGCAAGATCCCTGTTACAGGGCCCTTCACGTCCATATATACCAGTGCTCCCAGTCCTCTGTGCCTATGCACAAAAATATTTACAGTGCTTATAGATGTGTGCTTATGTGTGTGCACTCTACACACTGACATACAAATGCACATAATACAGCAATAGCTGGTGCAGCGAGCCCCATCAATATTTCATGGCCACATTTACACTGGTAGAAGCCTTTAATCACAGAGGCTGGGGAAGCTGTAAACCATAGCAGTCATTTGACAGGTTTGACTGCTAACAGGAAAGAATGGCTGCAGTTTCATTCAGTAGGATAATTGGTTAGTAACATGGAAACATGTCAGTATTTTATACTGCAATTTCCACATAGCAGATGATGAGTTAAAAATACTGACATTAAGAGGTAAGGCACATACTTAGCTCTCATTTACAGAACTGGCTCTTTAGTTAAATAGTAAGACGTTGGTCTTTGAAATATCTGATTTGTGTTTTGGGGTCAGCAGCGAAGCAACATCAAATCACAGAAGCCAATCTACATGGACCTTTGTACGGTTCCACTATATTATAAAAGTGCTCCCCATTTCCTCCTTGCCTTGCACGTAAATAATTTACAGTGCTATGTGTACTCTATTGTGGTGCACCTTACAACACTGACATACAAATGCCAATACAGAATAGCCAGCGATCCCCTCCGTTTCATGATTTTCGAAAGCCTTTAATCATAAATGAGCTGACCGAAGAGGCTCGTTGTTTTTCTCAGGTTTCTTGCAACCAGAAGAAGGGCTGCATTTTTCGTCATTCAGTTATATAATTGTGTTAACATTAAACATGTCAAACCCGCAGATTTTCCGACACAGACAAGGTTAAAAATACTGAGCGATAAATCGTAGGAACATACTACGGTCTATGTTGTCCAAACTGTGGCTCACTTTAGTTAGATTTCATTATGGCTTCCTTGAAATACTCTACGATGTTGTTAGTGAACAAGAGCTGTCAACATAAGTCCCACTTGTTATAGCCACCAACAAAAGCTTCCTAATAACGGAAAAACATGTGAATCAGTGTGCCTATCGGTTTGTCCTATCCGACAGGATAACTTGAGAACCCGCCTTAAATCGTAAACTGAGTGAGAATGGATAGACATGGGGTCATAAGACACCTCACGCGACGATGGGGGGCTCCAAGCCTTGCAAAAGATGGCGAGCATTTGTGGTGGTGCTTCTAGGCAAAGACCATTCTGAAACGTGGCAGCCTGTGTAGTGCCAGGCAGACTTCAAGAGGTAGACAGCATGGGGTTAAGCAGCACAGGCAATTCTGGAGGCAATGTCCACAACCGCAACCACGAGGCAAAGCTTGGCAATTGGATCTTGGCTAGATTTGATGGGTGGGTGATTTGACGGAGTAGGTCGGACCTTATGTGATTATCCCTAATTTATTGTATTATGAGATCTATATCAATTCTCGTTCCTACTTCCTATTTTTCATCTTCTTTCTACTCTACGCCTTAGGCATAAATATATGTACATATTCCTCTGTGCAGGAGAGTTAAAGCAGAAGACGTAATGGCTGAGTTACAGTCCTGAGAAATCAAGGATACAGACTTGGTATGGCTGAAATGTAAATTTCTATAGCGTGAGTATTCTGAATAGCACTGGGACGCTGTTATTATATTTAGAGCACATATAAGTCAGTTGAACGCTGTACCAGTTTGGACTGTATTAGTTGTGTTCAGCTCACAAGCCTGGGAATGCAAATAGAATGGGTTCTAATGAGTGTAAGAGAAATGAGGAGGGGTGGGGGTTAGAGAGAGAATAAAGAGGTAAGGGCAGATGTAGGAAAAGTGGTACAAGAGGCATGGATTTGTTTCAGATATTTAATAGAGAAAAGGCTATGTAATCTGTGTCAAATGGGTGAGCTAAAACCGAAAACTTTTATTAATTTTACATGAAATATTAACATGGTCAAAAAATATAGTAAACAAATATTTTCAAAGCACACGTAATGAAAACATCACTGGAAATAACACGCTAATCACATGACCCTGGGAATACAAAACCCCAGTGGTAACCACCAGCCAGCTTTCTCAAGTTTCTACCCCTACTTGGTGTCGCTAGCCATAATGGGTAACCACCAGACGCTTTACCAGGTCTCAGTAGGTCTTTGGGTTACGTATAAATAGAGGACATGGGTACAGGTGCTACACTGTTAAGGCATGTACACGTGGAGGAATCACAAGGCTTTTTGTTAAATTGAAAAATGGAAGTGGAACACCGTATAGCGG
Source organism: Polyodon spathula (assembly GCF_017654505.1). Taxonomy (NCBI): domain Eukaryota; kingdom Metazoa; phylum Chordata; class Actinopteri; order Acipenseriformes; family Polyodontidae; genus Polyodon; species Polyodon spathula. The sequence goes on from NW_024474967.1 coordinate 8,505, forward strand.
TAGGTGAATCACGATTGGAATGGTTATAACTTTAGCAAATAAGTCAGTGTTCAACTATTGGCTTAACCCCCACCGTCCAAAAAGAGTCCATATCTTCTACAATCCTTTGACACGTAAACGATATTTGGATGAACATGTTTATCGTAATAACAGACCCCACCACTATTTTATCCAATCCCAATATAGCGTTTTATTCAGTGGTAGTTTCTTGGTTGAAATAAGAGTCGTTAGGAACATGAAAATGTGTCCTTAAAGTTAAAAAGTCTCGTCTGGGCTGGTATAAAATATAGGAGTAGGTTATTACTGTATAGTATACAGAAGATGTGGATATGGAGGATATGGCTGCATACATACATTATATATATAATCTATATATATATATACACATTTCTAGATTATTATTATTGTATATTATTATATATAGAGACTATAAAATATATTATTAAGATATTATATTATATATATCCCCACAGGAGGTTGGATGTGGGGATGTGGGCGCAGACTGCTGAACATAATAATGGTCGACATATTCTGTTTTCTTGTCTTTTTTTTTCCCATCATCCACAAAAAGCAAAAACCTTTGCTACATACAAGGATTGTACAAACTATTTTTTCGAGAAAAGTTCTAGGAAAACTATATATTTCCATTGGGTTATGTAACTTTTGACTATTTGACTATACTTGTGTGTGGTGGTGTGTTCGTGCGTGTGTGGCGTTGTCTCGATTGCGTTGCGGTTGTGTGTGTGCGTGGCGTGTGTGCGGCTGCGTGAGTATGGGTGTGTGCGTGTTGCGTGTGCTGCGATTGGTATGCTTGCGGTAGCATGTGTGTACAAACATTTCTTCAGATTTTAACAGTAGCTCTTCCCACGGTAAATACTTATTATTGTTATTTTTCTCAGAGTTGCTATTGAAAGCGAAAGCTAATTGATGGTGTGTTCAGCTCGCGTAAAGTTTTAAGATGTTTTAACGTTTACACGGTATATTATTTATTTTATTCAGGTTACTATTGAAAGAGAAAGCTAATTATTTGGTGTGTTTGCTAAAAGTTTAATGTGTATGTGTGACAGAGAGAGAAGTGAGCTGTGGTAGAGGAGTACTCATCAGTGTTTTCTATCAAATCCTCAACAGCTAATTTCCAGCATCTGCTGCAGATCAGCCCTGCTCTGAGAACATGACAATCTCTAAACATCAACATCAGCCTCTGCAGCACATTTAGCTTTGAGCCCTGCGCTTTGAGCGGACAGCAGCCTGGAATTCTGGCTGGCTGGCTGCTATGCTGCCATACACATAGCTTCCCATCTTTCTGTGTATTCACTGGGCCTGTGTAAATCTGGCTCTCTCTGTCCTGAATAATCCTCCTGGGAACCTATACGTTGCCAGGGTGCCACCAGGCTTGCTTTGTGGGAGATGCAGGGCTGGCTGTTCTCAGCCCTCATGCTAACAAGGGTTTATAACCGCTCCTTTTGAAAAGAAAAAAAAAAAAAGGGGCCCCGGGAAGAGGGGGGGGGGGGGGGGCAAAATCAGAATCTAGAGAGAATGTGAGGAAACTTCATAAAATAAATAAACTAAAAGTACATTAATTTATTGGAGATAGAAAAGTACACCAACCTTTCTTTTCCTGGGAATTGGTTCATCAAACAAGAAGTTGCTTGCATCTACTTCGTCAATACCATCATCTGGCTGGCTGGGGATGCGGAAGGGTTTGCAACTGTCAGCAGACAGGGGTGGCGAAGGGGTGGATGGGTTGGACAGGTCACTAGGGGCACTCCAGCTCCAGTAGCCACTACTGCTGTAGCTGGAGGGGGTGAAGCCTCCTTCTTTCCAAGATCCATTTGTGCCATCTGCAAAATGACAAACAGTAATAAAGAGTTTTTTATGTTTGTATGGCTGCATTAAAGTATAGGAGCTCCACAGCATTAGGTAACCTCAATGTATTCACACATGCCCATCTCTAAACCTACAATTCCTCAGTATATGTTGGAGGCAAAAGTATTTAGCTGTAATAATGAATTAATTTCATAATGGAGTTCCCGCAAGGAAAACATAGATTAATTTGTTCTCATCTTTTCAATCAATTTGATATTTCCAAACCATTAAATATCAACAGGCCAGTTTACATGTTGGTTTGTTTCATGTGAATGGACAATGTGCGTGAAACTTGGCAGGGAAAGCTCATGAAAATGTCCCAAAAAACGGTCTCAGTATTTTACTGTGAAAGTCTCAATTTCTTGTGAGATTCCAGGAAATGCTAGTGAAATCAACACCCACTTACACATGTAAACATGAGTTTCTCATGAAAATGTTAATTAGCTCTTTCAAGTCTGTTCCTAAAGCTGCTATAAAAGCCAAATGTGAATAAGTAAGCTACCATGGTCCAAAGATGGCAGCAGGGAAATTAATGTTTTGTTTGCAGTACTTCTTTATCAGATTGATGTATCAGATAACCACACTTTTTTTTCTCCATCTTCCCTAGAACTTTGGATAATGCTAATCATACATTGATCTAAATGTGTTTGTAAAGTATCATACAGATTGTATTTACCAAGTTTCTGTTTAAAACTATTACTAAAAATGTTTGAAAAACTGTATCGTGGGCTTGTGAATTCAGGTGGTTACAGCTACTGTACAGTACTTTAAAATACACTTGCAAATAGCTTTCCAAACAACTGTCAAAACGTCTTTTTTGTAAAGTACTACTAAGTACTATATTTAAATGTATATAATGATACTCCAAAGCAATTTCTCCTAGTTACTTATGTTTGAGCAAAACACGTGTCCATTCTCCACTTTCGTCCGTTGGAGCGATGAAGAGACTCGGGTGTTAATATCCATAAGGGAAGAGAATAAGATGAGGCAGCTTGATAAATGCACATCATGAACATTGTTTAACCCACTCTCAAAATAACATGTGGGTGGAATTTTCGTGACTTATTTCTTGGGAATCAACAATACTATTCAATATTCCAATTCTTTATTTAGCAGAAGCAGTCATACAAGTACATCCCAGGTCTACACAGATCTAGTGATCCACACTTGTGACAATTTCGTTAACACTTGTTTAAGTAATATTCATAACCATATCTATAGAAGATGTCTATTAAGTTAGATTCAACAGTGTAGTTAGGGAACTACTAGGTATTCAGCATAGTGAGTCTAAAATATTTTCATAACTACAAACATTGAATTATCTAGGTACTCTCTGTATTGTTGGCGTCACAGCCACAGTCTCTTAAATTTCTGTTTCAAGGTGAGATATAGTCTTTCGTTAATTAAAACACTCATTTTCCAAGTGCAAATTAACTGCTTATAAAGTATGACAATTAACAGGAATTTGACTTTAAATTCGAACGCAAACAAAAGAAATAGTCGCAAGAAGCCCTGTTCGTTAAGATATTAACATTTCATAAATCAACATAATTTCTGAAATCACATCAGCATGATTATTTAATAACAAAATAGGCACAACGACCGCTTGAAAATGCCAAAATCAATGCTACTTACCGATTTCTTGATTAACACTGGAGTTATCTTTTACAAACTTTACTTCTAGGAAAATCCTTCCACAGTGCTGTAGTGATTTATTTTAATAATGTTTGTTTTTTTTTTTTTTTTCCAAGTTTTGTTTCTTTCTGAACGACAATAGACACGTTCTCTATGCAATGCTTACTGTTATGCGTAAAACATTTATTAACTCTATTTTTAACACAGAAACACTTACACTACAATGTCCTTGCCTGGCAAACAGAAAATAAATGCTTAAGAAAAATTGGTAAAACTTAGTTATTTTTGGAAGGGAAAAAAATGTAATAATAATTAATTTGTTAAAGACCGAGTCATTTTGAATCTCCTATAGCTTCCCGTCAGTAGGTAGCAGTGTAGGAATGCACAAACAGCAGTGTCCCTGGTTTCGCTGACCTTCAGTTAGACTGCATGAAAATAAGGAAGGCTGCTATATGGTCCATCCATTCATTATCATGGACCACGTAATCTTTTACATTTTTTAAAGCTGTTATTGCATCGAAAGGTAGCTCTACCAAATATTAATGTGTGGGGGTTGAATACTTTATGCAAGCAAGATATTTCAGTTTTTTTTTTTATTTTTCTTAAAAAATATTTCCCAACATAAAACAAAAGTCACCTTACAATAATTGATTTTGAGTTTAGGTGTTTTAAAATAAAATATCGAACAGAACGAAATTTCAAATGTACCATTTGATAATTCATATAATATGAGAGAATTGGTCAGGGGTCTGTTTTTTTTTTTTTTTTTTTTTTTTTTTTTTTTTTTTTTTTTATTTTTTTTTTTTTTTTTTTTTTTTTTTTTATACTTTTTCAAGGCACTGTATATATTTTTTAAGATAATATATATAATATATTTTTTTCTATATATTATAATATATATTATTGTGTTGATTGCCTTCTGATCACAGGTTTTTCCTTATTTAAACAAAGACTTTACAGCGTGTGTTTATTATTTACAACAGAAAAAGTATCAGAAACAAAAAAACCCAACCTGTTCTCAGGCCCTACCTAAACAGGTGTTGATACTATCTGAATACCAGGCAGGCTAAGCCTCTTCCCTCAAATCAAACTCCAAAGCCATAATCCAAATACCTGTTTCAATGTGTAAATCAATAACAAATCATTTTCTCCGTTTACTCTCCCAGTCGCCAACCAAACTCCTCACGATCTCCCTTGACAAACACTCAAACAGAGCTTTTAAATGGTAATCAATTAAATTGTTAAAACAATTGACAAGACATTAAATTGATTAATTAATTTGAACTGGAGCCATCCCTGACTCCAGTAGTTTCCCCATGGTCCTAATGCCCCCAAGTATTGTCTTTGTACCATAGTAACCATTTATTTTTAACCGTACTTATTTACTTTTTAGTTTCCCTTATTTAACAAAGTTATCATTTACAAAGTGCATTCTTTAAACCCACTTTAGTTTTGATCCCCAAAACACTTACATTATATACTTATTTGTTTACCATCCAGTTTGTTTACATTGTTTTTCCCACCTTTTATGAGTTTTTACTGACCAATCCCTTATACTACCCCCCTTTTTACACATTTTTTTTTTTTTTAATTTATGTCTCCAACCACAGCCCCAGGGCTTTTAGACACTGCTTAGAGACATACACTCCTTCCCATAACCAACCTCTTTTTTTAACCATCTCAGGTTGAATAAACAAGTTAATTTAGGACTAAGAGTGTCTCGATAAAAAGTCAGCATTGATGTGCTCTTTGCCCTTCCTATACTTGTTATCAAAGCAATACAACTAAGGACAAAAACCAACAGGTCACCCTTGCATTCCCATCCTTGTTACGGTACATCCACTTTAATGGCGCATGGTCTGTTATCAGGGTAAATCTTCCCAACACGTAATATCGAAGGGCCTCTATTGCCCACTGTCACAAAGACGGCTGTAGTGGATGACGTCAGACCCGCATCCATCAAGCAACACAGGACAGAGAGACGTGGATTTTTGGTGAAGCTGAGCTGTGCTCAGCATTTAATGAACAAAATAAAAGATTTAAACAGAAGACCAGCACACAAAAACAGCACACGACACTTGAGACCAAAATAAACAGACAAACAAAACAAATTAACACTAAACAAAACAGACTAACAAACTGCAGACTAACAGACAAACACGAACTCTGGTTTATTGTCTGTTTGTTTTGGTATTGGATTTGTTTTTTCTGATTGTTTGACGTCCTGATTGTCTGTTGTGCCACCACTTTATACTGATTGAATTACAAACTACGTGTTCACGGCGTCTCCCTGCACCAAGTGCTTGTCAGGGAAGGAGGTGGTCCTCCTACCACAACCTCCCTTCTTCATACGCAGCAGCTCCCTTTTGTCCTTGGGCGATCCGGCCACAGTTGTCCTAGCGAAAAGCAGGGCTGGTGGCCACTACCCCACGCAAAGCAGTTCCGGCGAACCCCAAGAGACCCAAGGGGGGCTAACTCGGGAGGGGAGCCCCTGGCCATAAAGATGGCAACCGGAGCAGCCACTTCTCCCTTGGACCCTGTAACCGGTAGCTCCCCAGGTGATACGGAGCATATCTCGTTGTCTATTTGGGCGGCAGCTTCCCTCCTAGGAACCGACCTCGCTCCTCTGTAGTAACCACCTAACCAGAGTCTGGTAGGAACCTAACTCTCGCCCAGGTCGCCCCACACCTAAAGCGGGAAAAGGTCTGTGACTCTCTACCTCCAAGAAGATGACTAAGGCAGGCACTTTGGGATCTCCCGAACGACTCCTGGCGGTCGTAATGTCAGACCATAAGACCACTTCCTTCCGTCGAGTACGAGGGACATCACTTTTGCACGATGACAGTTTCCGGGACAAGCTCGTTGAGGGAGCACCTTGCGCCCTCTTACTAATCGTCATCCGTAACTGAGGAGTCTGTACGGTTCTTCCCCTGCTTAGGTGCATCAACCTATGCAAGTGGCTGCTGAGGACCGCCAGCATCACCAGTCCTGGTCCTTCTGGTGAAGGGAGAGGCAGCTCCTGCTCCTCTCCCCTGAATGGTGCTGGAGGCAGAGGCAGCTCCAGCACCTCTCCTCCCTTCCTCGTGATGGTGGGGGAAGTGATACCAGCAGGCATTCCTCCTCTGCTGGTGGAAAGGGACCCAGCACCTTTTTGTCGTTAGCGGGAAAAAGGAACCAGCAAAAAAGTCACTCCTCTACTGGTGGAGGTGGCGGACAGCAGAGGCAGCTCCTGCTGCTCTGCCGGTTGCGTTGGTGGAGGCAGGGCCAGCTCCTGCTGCTCCTCCCCTGCCGGTGGAGGTGGCGGAGGCAGAAGCAGCGCCTGCTGCCCTGCTCCTGCCGGTGGAGGTGGCGGAGGCAGAGGCAGCTCCTGCTGGAGTGAGTTGGTGGGGCAGGGGCAGCTCCTGCTGATGTGTTCCTGCTGGGGGAGGTGGCGGAGGCAGAGGCAGCTCCTGTTGCTCTGCTCCTGCCAGTGGAGGTGGCGGAGAGGCTTGTTAGCCACAGCCCCTCCTGGCTACAGAGGTGGGAGCGGCATGTAGTCTCCTGGCGACGGAGGTGGGAGCAGCGTGTAGTCTACCCCTGTTCCAGGGGACTGGTGCGGCTCTCCCTCACTTGCAGGTGGCGAAAACAGTAGGCATTCTTCCTCTGCTGGTGAAGTGGGATGGGGAAAACGTAGCATCGTCCTCTACCTGGTTTGAGGCGAAACCGCAGGCATTCTTCCTCTGCTGGTGGAGGTGGAAACAGCAGACATTCTTCCTCTGGTGGTGGCTTGGGTCCTAGGGCCATGGGATTCCCCTTCTCAGTCTGTGGACGGACAGACTCCCCCCTCTATGGGCTGTGGACGCCCCGACTCCTTCCTCTTGGGTTGTCGACACACCGACTCCCCCCTCTTGGGCTATGGACATTCGGGCTCCTCCCACTCAGGCCCAGGATGTTCAGGATCCTCCCACTCAGGCCCAGGATGTTCGGGCTCCTCCCACTCAGGCACAGGTGAATGCCTCCCATTCAAGGCTAGTAATGTTCGGGCTTCTACAACGCATAATTGCAAAGGGACAGGAGGCAATATGCTTACCGCTACGCAGAGGGGCACAACGGCGATGCACGAGGTTTGGTGAGTCCGCTTGCTGATTAGCCGCACGGCGAACCACTCATCTGTGTCTTCCCAACATCCCATCTTTCGGGACAATGCCTGCAGCTCTACATGGACAAAGCAGTGCATGGTGATGTAACAGGTTTTGTCACAAGGCGAAACACCACAGCCCTGCTTGCTCCTTTCCCCCTTTGCTCTGCTGCTACTGCTGCTGCAACTTTCTTCTCCCCTCCTTCTCACCTTCCTCTCTTGGGACGGTTCCTCTTCCTCCTCCTCCTCCTCTTGGAAGGGGCAGACAGCCACCACGTGCCCGTACACCCCGCAGGCAAGGTACCAGCCTTGGTCCTCCAGACCACTGAGGAGCTCCGCCAGCTCCCTACAACCGTTCATCCAGCCTTCCATATTTTTATTTATTTATTATTTAAAAAAAAAAAAAAAAAACAATTCCTTTGGAACTACGATGCTGGAGGCGTATCCCACGCAGGACACCATATATCACAAAGACAACTGTAGTGGGTGATATCAGACCCGGAGCAATAACACAGGACAGAGAGACGTGGATTTTTGGTGAATTTAATAAACAAAAGACTGAAACAGAACACGTGGAAAAGTACAGAGCAGTTTCGAAGCAGAAAGGAGAAATTGCATCTTGAATTGCTTTAATCAGAAAACAGAGGACATTGGGGAAACACACAGCAGCTCAAAGTCAAACAGCCGCGTGTGTTTTTCTGATAACAAACAAGCTGAAACTCGGAGCAGCTGATTCAAATTCAGCGCCGTTTTGAGACACGGGCGAGGGGAGGAGCCAACAGCACAGCAGAACAACGCAGTTAAACGAGGCAGTCTTCCCAGCGACAGCGAGTGGAAGCGACAGCGAGTGGGAGAAGTACAGGCGTGGAAAAGTACAGAGCAGTTTCGAAGCAGTTTGAAAGCAGGTTGACAGCTGCAGAAGAAACTAAAAAAAAAAAAAAAAAAAAAAAAACCCTCAACATGGTCTTCAAGCCAGTAATCTGTGACACCTGCTTGATGTGGGAAATCCGAGAAAACCCAGCGGAGCTAAACCAAGTGTGCGTAAAGTGCCGCGCGATCCAGGATTTGCATAAACTAGTAAGTATGCTAGAAATGGAGCTGGAAGAAGTGAGACAGCAACAGGATCTTGAGGAACTGGCACACCCACAATTCATGGAAGTCTGCATCACCCCTAACAGACTGAAAGCCACCAGGGAGATAGAAGGTCAGAACAGCTGGGTTCAGGTAGGCAGAAGCAGGGAAAAAAAGAAACTTCGTCAAACACAACCACCAGAAATCAAAACAACCAACAGATTTGAGTCACTTCAGAATTTTGATGAGCAGAACCAACAACAAGAGAATGAAAGGAACAACATCCAGGACCCTATTGACAGTGGTGACCAGACAGCAAAAAGAAGGGAGGTCATGATTGTTGGGGACTCCATATTGAGAAACACAGCAAGTTCAATTCGCAGTTTGGACCCCCTTACTACAACAGTGTGCTGCCTTCCGGGAGCCTCGGTCAAGCACATCACTGAGAACGTGGACAGGCTCCTAGAACGAACAGGAGACGACCCGGTAGTAGTCGTCCACATCGGTACAAACAACATTGGAAGAGACAGACCAAAATCCCTGCAAAACAAATTCAGAGAGCTAGGAAGGAAATTAAAAGAGAAAACCAAAACTGTGGTATTTTCTGGTATACTACCCGCACCTTGCAAAGGACCATATGGACAGCTGGAAATAATTAATCAAAACGCATGGCTGAAGACGTGGTGCACACGGGAAGGCTTCACCTATCTTGATCATTGGACCACATTCTACAACGAGGACTATCTGTATAGACGGGATGGACTGCATTTAAATAACAAGGGAACCAGTCTACTTGGAGAAAAGATCCTCGAGCAGGTTCGGAAGCATTTAAACTAGAAAGGAAGGGGGGAGAAATCAACAAAAAAACAGAAGGGAGACCGCATCAAAACAAGAACAACAACTCAGGTAAGACAACCATTAAATGTATTTATCTAAATGCTAGAAGTATCAGAAACAAAATTCTAGAACTTGAAGCTACTGCACTAACAGGTAACTATGATGTGATAGGTGTTACAGAAACTTGGTTGTCTGAGAGTGATGGGGACGAATATAATATTTGTGGGTATACACTGTATAGGAAAGACAGGCAGGACAGAAGAGGAGGAGGGGTAGCGCTATACATAAGAAACAGTCTTGAAGCCCAGGTGTTAAACCTGGACAAAGAAAATAAAACCGAATCAATATGGGTCAGAATAACAGACAAAAATTCAAAGGGCATAATAATAGGAGCATGCTATAGACCGCCAGATTCAGACGGTGAGCAAAATAATCTGTTATACAATGACATTAGAAATGTGTGTAGCAAAGGAGAAGCCATACTAATGGGGGATTTCAACTTCCCCCAAATAAAATGGGAAAACCCGGTGGGTAGCACGAAGGATGAAATAGAAATGGTGGAAATGACAAATGACTGCTTCCTAACACAATTTGTTACTCATTTGAAGTGTTTTTTAAAACCCCAAAAGTAAAGACTAAAGCTAAGGTTTACAATTTTAGAAAAGCAAACTATGAAGGTATGAAACAGAGACTAACAGAAGTAGATTGGAGTAAAATAGAGAAAACACCCACAGAAGAAGGATGGTTGTTCTTCAAAAATGTAGTACTAGAGGCGCAAAACAATTACATCCCTAAAGTAGACAAATCTAAATGTAAAACTAAATTGCCAAAATGGTTTAATAGATCAATTAAAAAAAATATTCAGCGAAAAAAGGCACTTTACAGAGCATTAAAAAAGGACCAAAAAGAAAGTACGCAGAAAGAGTACACAGAACTGCAAACGCAAGTCAAAAAGGAAGTTAGAAAGGCCAAGAGAGAAATAGAAATAAACATTGCTAAGGGAGCTAAAACCAATTCCAAAATGTTTTTCCAATATTACAACAGCAAGAGAACATTCAAAGAGGAGATTAAATGTTTAAGAGATACAAATGGCAAAATCGTAGAGGAAGAAAAAAAAATAGCAAATATATTAAATGATTACTTTTCACAAGTTTTTACAAAGGAAGATACTGACAACATGCCCCACATGTCATCCAGTTCCTATCCAGTTTTAAATAACTTTAGCATAACTGAGGCAGAAGTGTTAAAGGGACTAGGAGCTCTTAAAATAAACAAATCCCCTGGGCCGGATGAGATCCTCCCAGTAGTACTCAAAGAAATGAAAGAAGTTATTTACAAACCGCTAACCAAGATCATGCAGCAGTCTCTTGACACAGGGGTGGTACCGACAGACTGGAAAATTGCAAACGTAATACCGATCCACAAAAAGGGAAACAAAACTGAACCAGGTAACTACAGACCAGTAAGCCTGACTTCTATTATATGCAAACTTATGGAAACTATAATAAGATCCAAAATGGAAAATTACCTATATGGTAACAGGGTACTGGGAGACAGTCAACATGGTTTTAGGAAAGGGAGATCGTGCCTAACTAACTTGCTTGATTTTTTTGAGGATGCAACATCGATAATGGATAATTGCAAAGCATATGACATGGTTTATTTAGATTTCCAGAAAGCTTTTGACAAAGTCCCGCACAAAAGATTAATTCTCAAACTGAACGCAGTTGGGATTCAAGGAAACACATGTACATGGATTAGGGAGTGGTTAACATGTAGAAAACAGAAAGTACTGATTAGAGGAAAAACCTCAGAATGGAGTGTGGTAACCAGCGGTGTACCACAGGGATCAGTATTAGGTCCTCTGCTATTCCTAATCTACATTAATGATTTAGATTCTGGTATAGTAAGCAAACTTGTTAAATTTGCAGACGACACAAAAGTAGGAGGAGTGGCAAACACTGTTGCAGCAGCAAAGGTCATTCAAAATGATCTAGACAAGATTCAGAACTGGGCAGACACATGGCAAATGACATTTAATAGAGAAAAGTGTAAGGTACTGCACGCAGGAAATAAAAATGTACATTATAAATATCATATGGGAGATATTGAAATTGGAGAAGGAATCTATGAAAAAGACCTAGGAGTTTTTGTTGACTCAGAAATGTCTTCATCTAGACAATGTGGGGAAGCTATAAAAAAGGCTAACAAGATGCTCGGATACATTGTGAAAAGTGTTGAATTTAAATCAAGGGAAGTAATGTTAAAACTGTACAATGCACTAGTAAGACCTCATCTTGAATATTGTGTTCAGTTCTGGTCACCTCGCTATAAAAAAGATATTGCTGCTCTAGAAAGAGTGCAAAGAAGAGCGACCAGAATTATTCCGGGTTTAAAAGGCATGTCATATGCAGACAGGCTAAAAGAATTGAATCTGTTCAGTCTTGAACAAAGAAGACTACGTGGCGACCTAATTCAAGCATTCAAAATTCTAAAAGGTATTGACAGTGTCGACCCAAGGGACTTTTTCAGCCTGAAAAAAGAAACAAGGACCAGGGGTCACAAATGGAGTTTAGAAAAAGGGGCATTCAGAACAGAAAATAGGAGGCACTTTTTTACACAGAGAATTGTGAGGGTCTGGAATCAACTCCCCAGTAATGTTGTTGAAGCTGACACCCTGGGATCCTTCAAGAAGCTGCTTGATAAGATTCTGGGATCAATAAGCTACTAACAACCAAACGAGCAAGATGGGCCGAATGAGCGCTCACCGTCGATAGCAGTCTTGCATCGTCCCAGAGATCGGGTCCGCCCCCCCTGGCACACCTAACGTCGTGGGTCCGCGGATCCAAAGCCTTAAGTTTCGGGTCTCCTCGCAAGGTAACATGTCCTCTTCCAGCGACATGTTAAGAAGGTTTGCTGTCAACCATCTCACGTGACGACCATAGTGAAAGGCCAAGGTTTCTTCTTGCCCTCCATCACTCTCCAAGAGGAGACAGAGCCAGTTATGCCCGGGAGGACATCACCACTCCCCCTCGACGTGGACAGGATACTGTCAACATCCACTGTTTGATCAAGGGACGGTCACTACGATCTCCTTGCCAGTGGGAAACCTCCTCAGTCCCTCTGGCAGTGAAGGGTTTGGCCAAACAGTTCCCTGTGATGAATGGTCTCACTGACGTTATAAGTCCCCCTCCATGCATGTGTACTGACGCGGGTTTCTTGACTTATAGCCGCTCCTACGTCCGCATATAGGAGATTACATGCCGCTCCCACCTCTGTCGCCAGGAGACTACAAGCCGTTCCCACCCTTGTCGCCAGGAGACTACACGCCGTTCCCACCCCTGTCGCCAGGAGACTAAACGCCGCTCCCACCCCTGTCACCAGGAGACTACATGCCTCCGCCACCCCGTTCAGCAGAGCAGGAGCTGGACAGGATGCTGCCTCTCCCGAACCTCACCTCCATTGCGGTGGAGCAAGCTTACCCCCTCTTATTACCCTGCCACTGGTGCCTCCACAGGCAATATTGGTCAAAGATGCAACAGCCCTTGTCGATGTTGTGATGAGCACTTATCCCCAGGCGATGCGAAGCTGGTGGCAACCACAGGCAATATGGAGACAGAGGCAGCCCCTGGCGATGTGGATTGACAGGCAACCCCAGGCGATTCTTGAGCGAAGCGAGGCAACAGGCATCCTTGGGCGAAGCAAGGCAATACGCCTCGCCGTCTCTGGTCCGGTAGGAACCGCTGAATGCTCCTGCACGGGAACCCGGAAGAGGGTCCGCCCAAGGATAAGAACCCTGTGTGTCCCGTAGGAACCCGCTTCCTCACTTCGCTTGCCCAGGAGGACGACCGTGCCCTAAATCCCCAGGTCCAAAAGGCCGCCCAATACAGAGGAGAGCGGAAGCAGAGGTGAATTCCCGCCCTATCCTTCCCACCCCTATTCCACCTTTACCTTTTTCTCCTTTTCCAACTCCCTTCCTTTTCTGCTTTCCCCTTCCTTCAAAAACTTTTGACCCGAAACGTAATCAAAATTCTTTTTCCTACGTAATAGTTGATAAATCCGCACAAAGTGAACTTGAAAAACTGGACACTATTGTGTCGGGTTTAGGAGGTGGTCAAAGGACAGCGGACAAGCAGGGACGGCGATACCACAGAACCCTAAAAGGTGACGTTTTTGAGACCGGGGACCAGATACGAGTGGTATTTTTAACCTGAATTATTCATAAAGTAACATAAGAACATAAGCATGAAGTTTACACCGCTTGAAGGATCCATGGTGTCAGCTTCAACAACATTACTGGGGTTGATTCCAGACCCTCCCATTCTCTGTGTAAAAAAGGGTCTCCTATTTTCTGTTCTGAATGCCCACTTATCTAATCTCCATTTGTGACTCCTAGTTCTTGTTTCTTTTTTTCAGGCTGAAAAAGTCCCTTGGGTTGACACTGTCAATACCTTTTAGAATTCTGAATGCTTGAATTAGGTCGGCACGTAGTCTTCTTTGTTCAAGACTGAACAGATTCAATTCTTTTAGCCTGTCTGCATATTTCATGCCTTTTAAGCCCAGGAATAATTCGTGTTACTTTTCTTTGCACTATTCCTAGAGCAGCAATATCTTTTTTATAGCGAGGTGACCAGAACTGCACACAATATTCAAGATGAGTTCTTACTAGTGCATTGTACAGTTTTAACATTACTTCCCTTGATTTAAATCAACAACTTGTGAATTTGTTAAACTAGGTCATAGGAACAACGGCAAAAGATACAGAGGGGTGTCAACTGGATCGTCTCCTTCGGTAGAAACTACAGTTGTGAGTTGATACAAAACTCCTAGGTCATTTTTCTCAGAAGAAGGGAAATAGAATTCTTCTCCAATTTCAATATCTCCGCATATGATAGCCATATGATTTTTATGATGTACATTTTTGTTTCCTGCGTGCATTTCCTTACATTTTTCGCTATTAAATGTCATTTGCCATTTGTCTGCCCAGTTCTGAATCTTGTCTAGATCATTTTGAATGACCTTTGCTGCTGCAATAGTGTTTGCCACTCCTCCTACTTTTGTGTCGTCTGCAAATTTAACAAGTTTGCTTACTATACCAAAATCTAAATCATTAATGTAGATTAGGAATAGAAGAGGACCTAATACTGATCCCTGTGGTACACCGCTGGTTACCACACTCCATTCTGAGGTTTTTCCTCTAATCAGTACTTTCTGTTTTTTACATGTTAACCACTCCCTAATCCATGTACATGTGTTTCCTTGAATCCCAACTGTGTTGAGTTTGAGAATTAATCTTTTTGGGTGCTGGGCAACTGTTGTCAAAACTTATGCTGGAAGGTTCTACACGTTAGCACCTATGTCATATGCTTAGGGGGTGCGAGGCGACAGCTGTCAGGAGGGAGGGTGGAACTGGGGGTGTGAAGATCAAAGCACTGATGGGGATGGGGGGGACGAGCCAAGACGCTGAGTGGGAGGGGGTAAGAGCGGCGGAAGGATGTTGTTAGGAAGAAGCGTCGAAGGAAGAGGAGGAGGAAGAGAAAGAGGGAGAAGAGAAGGGAGAGGGAGAGGAAGAGGAAGGGAAGGAGGGGAAAGGGATCACAGGTGGCACAAAACACAGCGACAACAAAGTCAGAATTGCAAAGCTTTCTCTCTTGGAATCTACAAATAAACCATGTCATATGCTTGAGGCAATTTATCCATGAATCGATGTTGCCTCCTCAAAAAAAATGCAAGCAGGTTATCAGCACGGCATGGACGATCTCGCCTTTCCTAAACCGCATGCCCATGTTGAATCCTCACAAAAAATCAAGCAAGTTACACTGTTACCATATAGGTAATTTTCCATTTTGGATCTTATTATAGTTTCCATAAGTTTTCATATAATGGAAGTCAGGCTTACTGGTTTGTAGTTTCCTGGTTCAGTTTTGTTTTCCTTTTTTTGGATCGGTATTACGTT